>NW_022436954.1:21021902-21073728 GCF_009761245.1 Sapajus apella
ATTATATGTATATATTGTGCTATTTAATTATGTATAAAATGTTATATATTATATAGTATTATACCCATGTATGTGGAATATTGACATATAACATGTATATTTATATATATAACATATGAATATACATATATTATCAATAGTATAATACATGCAAATATAATGCAGAGCACAATCCCTATATAGATTATATATACAAACATCATAATATATACATATAATACACACATATTAGATATGTTTGTATTATAAATATATGCAAATGATATATGTAATATATATAAATGTATAATATATGCATGTATCATACATATGTATATATTTATAATATATGCATTGAATAATATATCATATATGCAGATATAAGATATATACGTCAATTATATATACATACATCATAATATACATATATAATGTATATATCACATTAGGTACATAGATTATATATATACATTTTAATATATACATATGATATAGATATATGCATATATCTTTATCATTATAATAAATGATAAATGCACACAGCATGAGGTGGTATGGTTTTGGAATAGTCAGAGAACCTCCTAAGGAGATGTAATTATGTAAGTACTTAGTTTGAACTACGGTGGTAAATAGAATTTAAATCTACAAGAGGTGGAGGGAGAGATGTTAGGTAGAATGTTATGAATAAAATTAGTACAATGTGTTGGTGGAGATATTAGGGGTGGATGACTTGACTTTCCTTGCTGCATCAGAAAGTAAGGGCTGACAACAATGATTAAGGTGTATTCAGTCTTTAATGACAAACTTCACAACTCTAATCCCTGGGTAAATAATTAGGTGGTTTTTCCTCCAGTTGGCTGTTGTTGTGGTTTGAGTTTTATTTCAATGTCTTATTTTTTGTCTAGTTGTTTTTTGTTTGTTTGAATTATTTTTCTGAGTTGCAGAAAATTAATGTGTCTTTGCATTTATTCCCCACTTGAGAATCATCTATGAAGAGAGTATGGTGGTGTCCATGGGCAGTGCAGGAAGAGTTCAAATTCTCAAAATGTGAAGGAGACCCAGTTCTTCAGACCTCAGTGCAGTCTCTTCCAGTGCATTGGCTGCTTTTCCTCACACAGGTTTCTTCAATATGTATTGGCAAATCTTCACAGCTTTTACCCTTGCTGATCTGCATAACAGACTCCTACTAATTCCTAAATTGCAAATTAAATGCTTGAGACTGAACAGAGATTAAATTAAAAACTTCACACTTCATAGACACCAGCTCAGCAGGAGCAGTCAAGACTCTGTAAGCCATCTTGAAAGGATGAAAACAGGCTGCTCTTGTGTGGAAACCCATTAAAACAGGATCTATAGGAGTTGTGATGTGATATTAAAGCTAATTTCCTACAGGCTGAGAGGTTCCTTGGACACGATAAATGATAATAATAATGTTATATGATCTTGTTAAAACATGCTTTATCCACAGCTTAATATGACTTATTATTTAACAAGAAAAGTGTTGGCTATAATCTCTTTCACATCTACCAGCACTTAATAAAATGAAATGAATATTACATTGGAATCCTTTACTAAGGGGCTTGAATGTAGCAAGAGACTGTGTATGCCAGAGTGCAAGTTGTCTCGAGATGTAGTTACTCATAATACACTTCTGAGCTGTTTTTGTGATACATCTTATTAGTAAAATTCTCTCTTTGAGAAAATATAAAACAGAGTATAACTGGCAATTGGAAAGCCCCCAAATTGGTTTTTTGAAATTTATTTACCCATTAATTAATATATTATTAACATGGAGCAAAAATAATGTAACCATTTTAATGAACTATATAAGGAGTTAGGAGCTTCTGCTCTCAATGCCTTACAGACCTAATAGATAAATTTATTTTTTCATACTCTCATTATATTATTCAGTTAGTTTTAGTGACCTGTTCCCAACTGATGGATTAGAATTGCATAGTGTTTCAACCGGAGTCACAGCAAGACTCAATGGCTGAAGAATAAATATTTGATATGCTAATGCATTATACATAACACCAAAGCCTCTGACGTGATCTGAGGGTCACTGTTATTCAACATGGCAGAAGCAGTTGGTGGCTTGTCCTGCAGTCATTTTTCTCATCTTCATTTGTAACCAAATCCTGATATTTTAAAAAGCGACCTATACTCACATTCTTAGGATAAATTATATTGATTGGACAATTGTGGCAATTCTATTCCTTTCTTTCTGTGTTGAGAGGGAGCTAAACTCAATTCTAGCCAGTACAGAAGAGCTAACCACCTAGAGACTTCTGGAGAAAAAAATCCCCCCAATAAAAAGAGAGAGCCATAGAGATAAGACACCCTTCCCCCATCACTTCCCTTCATTATTTGTAGATATGAGGCTTGGCACCACAGCAGCCCTGTCACCAGCCGATAGAATAGCATCACAAATACACTGCGGATAGCAGATAATCTAGCTGGTGTCACAATGAGAAGGCAAGATGTGGTGGTGGCTAGAATGATGATGTCAAGAAAAATGAATGGGACTAAGTAGTATTCTATTAGGAAAAAATCGATAGAACTTGGGACATGACCAAAGATTAGCAACAAAAGAGAGCCAAATCACGCATAGTGGTAAGATGACTCAAAGAAATAATAAAGAATTAGAGAAAAAAATGAATTTTGTAAAACACCCTGAGTAACATCAATTTAAGTTCTAGGCGAAAGAAGAGAAAACTGTACAGGAATTGATAGAAGTAAATTGTAGAATATATGGTGGCACAAAATTAAGGAAAGGGGTTGTTTCAAGTTGGTGAGAATGGTCAATCGACACTAATAAATACTGAATGAGAATAGGTCAATAAATTCATTTATTAAGAATGCCTAAAATATTTGGTAATGAAGGAGCTCTTGCCCTTGGCATGATCAGTTTTACTGGGATTGTACCCTAAGAGTTACCAGAAATTTTGAGGGCCAAATCAAGTCTCTGAAAGTGTTCACTAATCTTCCATTTTAATCTTCATTAAAAATACTAGACAATAGCACCAATATGGTTTGCCTTGGTAGCCTAATAACTGCAAGTGAAGCTGAAAATGCAGAAGCTTGCTGATAGTGAATGGACATAGGATCAGACATAAAAAGGAAGCCAGACGCCAAAGGCCAAGTAGAAACCATAGGCTTGAAATATAATGGCAATTCAAAATAGAAGTATTTCAGAATCAGAAACTTCAGTGAAGCTAGTGAAATCAGGTTTACCTGATTAGATGTCTACCAAAAAGTCATTATTTCATTCTATATCCTTACCTTAGATCATCTCATCATTATACATGATTTTAATTACTGTTTATGATTATGACTCTGAAACTTATTCTTCCCACCTATATCTTGCTTTTGAGCTTCAAATCTGTATGTCTAACAGCCTAGAGAGCATCTCATCTTAAATGTTCTACAAACACCAAAAATTAATCCTGCAAAATTGAAATTATAATGTCTCTTTCAAACTTGCTTTTCATATCCTCTCTCAATTGATGTTCTTTTAATTCATTTAGATAGCCAAGCACTAAATGATGTGTTTGTCATGTATCTTTCTTTTTTACTGTTAACTTCTAATCATGTACCAAGTCTTGTTGATTTCATTTCCTAAATATCCTTCAACTGCATTCACTTATTTTTATCTTCCTTGACATGACTCCTTTCTAGGTCACCATTATCTCTTATCTGATGATGCAACACCTGCTTATTTGTCCACCTATCACCATATCTGACTCCTGACAATTTACGATGCATAATGTAAATAGAATGGTAATTTCAACATGTATAATTAATTTTGTCATTCTCCCTTATTAAAACTCTTCAAAGGCTATCCAGTGCTCTTAGAATAAAGCCTAATTTTATTAACCTATTTTTAAGACTGCTATAATCTGGACTTTCCTTATTTCTGAAGTATTATTTCTCACTATTCTCCTTGCTTCTAATTACAGCCTCACAGACCTCAAACTGAAAGATCAGAAGTTGCTCGTTCATGTAAATAGTCTTTGTCTCTCCCAATTTAGATTTAGGTGCTTTATTATATGTGTTCCCAATGCACTCTAAAGATCCCTTGAAAGTCACTCATATTGTATTGTAATTATATTTATTAGCTTCTCATCCATAAAGTGTAAGATGACATGAAACAGTCTGACTCATTTATCAATGTATTCTCAAAATACAGTGTGATAAGCAAAAAAGTTTTCAATAAATAGTATTGAATAGCTAAGTAATTAAAAGATTTTTAAAAATTGTCTTGGATTTGGCATTTCACAGCAGGAATGCCACCATCCATCAATGCTACATCCAGGGTAGGTATCCCTAACTGATGATGCCAATTTTCTTTTCATATATATATATATACATTTTTTTAATTGTACTTTAGGTTCTGGGGTACATGTGCAGATCATGCAGGATTGTTGCATAGGTACATACATGGCAATGCGGCTTTATAATCCTTCTAAACACATAGCTAGTATCAACCTTCTGGAGTTGGCATGTGAGATAAGTTTCTTCCATATCTTAAACTATACAGACAAAATCCAAATGAATAACTTAATGTCCTTAAATTTCACCTACATTCATTGCTTTTTTTATGTGTTGACACCTTAATACTTCTATTTTTTTTTGGAAGCATGATAAAATCTGTATGTATTATTCTAAATTTTAAAAAATTGTTCCACAAAATGTCAACATTTTCCTAATGAAGCTGGATAATAAAACTTAGTATCCATGGTTGGTGTTGTTTTCGGAGAGCCTTGACACAAGGAATAAAAATAAGTCACTCAAAACATTCATTCGTCAAACACAGTCATTCCACAGAGATATATTATTACTGTGTGTTCAAAACTGCCATGGTTACTCTGGTAAATAGAGCATTACCTGCACCTCTGGAAGAGTTTACATTGTATCTAAAGAATACATCATGTAAGTGACTAAGGACAGTAACGTATGTGAAATGCCGAGAATGAGTGATGCACGAAGAACTGTGGGGTTCCACAGGAAGAACCAATGAATAGTGGAAGGACAGGGAGAAAAACTCCACTGAAGAAGTGATCTATGATATAAAGCTGAACCTCCAAGATGAGATCTTAGTGCTTTTCTGCAGCCCTATGCATAGCCCTAGACATCCATTCAAGAGCCTTCTGTCTTCAAAGTCTACTTTCTTCCTGCATCTTTTCCCCAAGTCTCCAAAACCTTTCTTCTGCTCTCCACTTTCAGATGATTATTTTAATTTCGATTTCACCAAGAAAATAAAAATGCCTGGCAAATAACTTCTAGAAGTTTCTGACACCATTCTATCTACCTTCTACTTGGAGACCCTGTGATCTTTTGATACGTATCTAATCTCCTCCCCTACTGCCATGGTTACTTTGGTGAATCGAGCATTACCTGCACCTCTGAAGAGCTTATATTATATCTAAAGAAGAAATCATGTAATGCTCCCTGCCCTGCTCACTCCCTTGTATGCACATGGGCCTCCTCGGTGTTTCTCCAACGAACAGAGCATATAATCCCGCCTCATGACTGTTGTACTTACTGTTCCCTATATCTGAAACTCTTTCCCCATACCTCAAGCACTTGATCTTTCACATCATTCAGATCACAGCTAAGCAGCTACCTTATGTCTAAAGTCAACCCTGGTTGCCTTGCATAATATCACCATTTCTCGCCACAAGTTTATGTTTTCCCAACCCTGCTTTATTTTTCCTTATACCACTTACTCCTAAACACACTACCTACATTCTCTATCTTGTTTATTGTCTCTGTCCACCATTAGGAAATAAACTTTATGAGGACAGAAACATTAACAGTCTTATTCATTGTTATCTTCCAAAAGATTAACAGTATTGTTTACTGTTATCTTCCCATTGCCTAAAATAGAGGCTGCCATATATTGAATACTCAATAAATATTTTTGAATGAAAAAATGCACTGAAAGAGTAGAAATGAGCACATAAGTTATATTCCATAAATAATGTAAACTGAATAAATTAAGAAAAGCAATAAATTAATAATGAATAATGCTATACTGTGGAGACAAAATATGCAAAGATCATACTATAATCTTTATTTATTTATTTATTTATTTTTACTTCTAATTCCAGTTGTTTATTTCTCACTGATCACAGATGTGGCCAGTAAATGGTTCTTTCTGTCTTGTGAGTTTCTGTAGCTCTGTAATACAGTTTGAAATCAGGTAACATGATGTCTCTGGCTTCGTTATTTTTCCCCCCATTTATTTATTTTATTGCATTTTAGGTTTTGGGGTACATGTGAAAAACATGCAAGATTGTTGCATAGGTACACACGTTGCAGTGTGATTTGCTGCCTTCCTCCCCATCACCTACATCTGGCATCTCTCCCCTTGCTATCTCTCCCCAACTCCCCACGCCCCACCGTCCCTCCCCTATTTCCCCCCAACTGACCCCAGTGTGTAGTGCTCCCCTCCCTGTGTCCATGTGTTCTCATTGTTCAACACCCGCCTATGAGTGAGAACATGCGGTGTTTGATCTTCTGCTCTTCTGTCAGTTTGCTGAGAATGAACCTGGTTCATTGAACCTGGAAACCATACCATAATCTTTAAAAGCAACTATTTGATCAACACCTGTGGAAGAAGATAAAGATGAAATAGCAAGTATTTGAGGTGACAGACATGTTAACTAGTTGATTTAATTATTCCACATTATAGAAATCATCCTGTACCTCATAAACGTATACAATTATAAACTCTCTAAGTGTCTGTTGTTCCCCTCTGTGTCCATGTGTACTCACCATTTACTCCTACCTATCAGTGAGAACACGTGGTATTTGTTTTTTGGCTTCTGTGTTAGTTTGCTAAGGATAATGGCCTCCAGCTCCACCTGTGTTCCTGCAAAGGACATGATCTCATTCTGTTATATGGCTGCCTAGTATTCTGTGGCATATGTGTATCACATTGTCTTTATTCAGTCTACCATTGATAGGCATTTTGGTTGATTCCATGTCTTTGCTATTGTGAATAGTGCTGCAGTGAACATACGTGTGCATATGGGTGGAGGGTTGGAGAAGAGATATAATCAGGAAAAATAACTAATGGTAATAGGCTGAATACCTGGGTGACAAAGTAATCTGTACAACAAACCTTAATGACGTAAGTTTACCTACACAGCAAGCATTCACATGTACCCCTGAACTTAAATTAAAACAATTATAACTTATCAATGTATAATTTTAAAAATAGAGTAAGTCTGTGTCTTATTATCTTTGTAGCTTTAAAGTCTGTCATAGTATCTGGAAAGTAGTAAATATACAGTGAATGAATTTCCGCAGTATCTAGAAAGCAGTAAATGTACAATGAATGAATAAGTGAAAAATAAATACTACCTATAAACCCATAAGGGCAGTAAGTCACACTTGAATATTTATGTGTTTATTTTGCTTGGTTTTTTTTTTTTTTTTTTTTTTTTTTTGAGATAGAATCCTACTCTTGCTTGGGCTGGAGGGCAGTGGCATGATCTCGCTTCACTGCAACCTCTGCTTCCCGGGTTCAAGGGATTCTCATGCTGCAGCCTCCTGAGCAGCTGGGATTACAAACACACATCACCAAGCCCGGCTAATTTTTGTATTTTTAGTAGAGTTGGGGGTTTCACCATGTTGACCAGACTGGTCTTGAACTGCTGGCCTCAAGTGATCCACCGGTCGTGGCCCCTCAAAGTGCCAGAATTACAGGCATGAGCCACAGCGCCCAGCCATACTTGGATATGTAACAATATGTGACAATATTTTCAATAAATATTTTACCAAAGAGGGATGTTATGGAATATTCTGCAAAGTATAATTCCAATATGTAAAAGAATATATTAAAGATAGCTATAGGCACAGAAGGGAAGAATAAATAAAAAAAATTGTAACAGCGGTTATTTCTAGGTTATGAGACAAAAAAAATGAGTCATCTTATACTTTGCACATATTTGTGTTTTCTAAAATATGTATCTTAAAATCAATGATAAACATGTCATAAAAATCACATTACGGCTTAAAAAGAAGAATGGGAGAAGTAAGAAAAGGAAGACAACAGCAATGGTGATCTGGGGCCTAAGATTCCCTTTTCCCATTAGTGCAGCTTTATGAACAATTCAAACAGTTGGTGTTGTGCACAAAGACCGAGCTGCCATCAGCAGTTTTCAGAATGTCACTTGAACTCCTGTCAAGTACCATGATATTCATTCATCTTCATCAGCTATAAATTTGGAATTGCAATTCAATTTAAAAATATTTATTGAGACCTTAATATGTGCCAGGCACTTCGCCAGGCATTGGAGATGCAAAGACAAGCAAGACATAGTTCATGACCTCATGGCTTTCCATTTAAACAGAGGAGAGGCGTGCTTTAAAGAGAAAAATTTTAAAAAGCAAAACATAAACAACCATCCATTAAAAAAAACCACAAAGATTCAGTATATTTATTATAATAAAATATCTATGAAGGCAGAGATCATGTCTGCTTTATCCAAATGCACCGTCCCAAATGCAGAAGGCAACCAACAGCTGTTTGTTCCAGTTTAAGTTAGTGAATGATAAGTGAGGCTCTAGAAGTGTTATCAAAGTGCACAATATTGTGAAACAAAACGCCTTATTCAGATGAAACAAGGGTTACTGGTTTTAAGTTCTTTGAGGCAATTCCATGGAAGTTAATAATTCGGACTAGTTGTTTATTTTTTGTTGTTTGTTTTTCGTGGGGTTTTTTTTGAGATTGAGTCTTACTCTGTCGCCCAGGCTGGAGTGCAATGGCACAATCTCGGCTCACTGCAGCCTCCACTTCCTAGGTTCAAGTGATTCTCCTCGCTCAGCCTTCCCAGTAGCTGG
The DNA here is from genome assembly GCF_009761245.1 of Sapajus apella. Classification (NCBI taxonomy): domain Eukaryota; kingdom Metazoa; phylum Chordata; class Mammalia; order Primates; family Cebidae; genus Sapajus; species Sapajus apella. Next base: position 21,030,735 of record NW_022436954.1, read on the forward strand.
GATTACAAGTGTGTGCTACCATACTCAGCTAATTTTTGTATTTTTAATAGAGGAGGGGTTTCACCATGTTGGCCAGGCTGGTCTCAAATGCCTGATCTCAGGTGATCTGTATGCCTTAGCCTCCCACAGTGCTGGGATCACAGCTGTGAACCACCACACTCAGCCTGACCTATTTCTTAAATGGCCTGATCTTATATTTGAAAAGTAAAATTTCACTCAACACGTGCTGCATTCAGCAGAGATGGGGAGTAATGGCAGGTGGAAAACTTCTTTGAGGACCTGCTTATAGCAGGTGCTTTTTTTCATTACAGCACTGATGGGATGGAGGAATGAACATATTAAAAAGCACATGTACAGCTCTCTACAGATGGTAGTAGACACATCTCAGGGTTACCTTGAAAATTAAATAATATATGAAAATATCTACAAAAGTTAGACATAATAAATATTATGTATTAGATTTCTAGGGCTCCCATAACAAAGTCCCACAGATTGATTGGCTTAGAGAAAAATATATATATATATATTTTCACAATTCTGGTGCTAGAAGTCAGAAACCAAAGTGTCAGTAGCATCTGTTTTTTTGGAGGGCCCCCTCCTTGGCTGATAGAGGCCCATCTTTTCCCTGATTTTTTTTTTCACATGGTCTTCCTTTTGTGTGTGTTTGTGTTCTAATCTCCTCTTTTAAAAAGTCATATTGTATTAGGGCCACTTTAATGGCCTCAGTTTAACTTAATTACTTCATTAAAGACAATATGTCCAAATAGAGTCACATTTTGAAAAATTGGGGTTTAAGACTTCAAACTAGCCACAGTTCAGCCCATGAAACCACGGTTTCCTTTCTTATTTTCCCATCACAATTTTTAGTTTGATGTTCTAAGTCATTGAAAGCCACTGGGAAGTAAGACTCCTTCATGCCAAAGCTAAGCAAGAATAATGGCATGACTTGGCAGCAGGAATATTCTTATTTGGGATGAGCATTTATTCTCAGATGTAACCTACATTTAATGTAGATATATTATGATGTTTTAGACCTGATAGGAAATGGGTAACTTTATCAGCTACTTTAAAATGTTTTGTATATTTATACACAGTCAAACTTTTAAGTGGAAAGAAATTGGGGTTCATAGGCTACTTTCAGCTCATTTGACTATTCCTAAAACTCAATTTCCACTAACATGTTGTATAAGTCAGAAACAGACGTAATAAAACTGAGTATATAGATGCTCCATGTTGCAGAACTTACTGATCATCCCGGGCGAACTCAGACAGGTGCAATATTACCAGCGTCATTTTCTGTGCATAGTAAAATTTATATAAAGAGCAGCTCAATAGAAGAGATACAGTCCGCAGTGAAGAGTTTATAACACTTGTCATAATGGATCTGTCAGAAGAAAAAAATGTTTACAGTTCATTGCAGAATATAAAATGTTTGCTAAATCAGCAGTAAAAGTCGAAGCTCAGATAAATTTGCAGCACGGGTAGCAACACAACACAGCATAACATAAATACACCCAGCAGGAGATTAGCAGGAAAAAAAGCAGCAACAACTTAGTTCTGAGCAGGATTTGATTTATGTCATAAATAAATATAAGGGGTTTAGGAAGATTAGTGCATTAGAATGTTAACACAAATCAAGATGCCCTGCGCCAAGTGGGATTGCTTGCACAACAATAAACTGTGCCAATATCAGGTAAGTTGTTATGACTTCTTATTGAGCTCATTTCAAGCTGGGAAGTTTCTGCTTGTACCGTAGCAATGTTATCATAGTTGGTGGTTTTAGGATGTCCTATCGGAATTCATACGTGTGGACATTGCCTGACCATTGACTTAGCTCATTCTAAATAAGTGAAAAGTTGCCAAATTTTAAGTTTTGAAAAGGCAAAAAAAAAAAAAAAAGAAAGGGGAAAAAAGGGAAGAAAGGGGAAAGAGGGAAGGAAAGAAGGAAGGAAGAAAGGAAGCAAGGGAGGGAGGGAACAAAGAAAAGAAAAAAGAGAAAAGGAAAGAAAGAAAAGGAAAGAAAGCCATGGTGGATGGGCAGACGGTCAGGCAGGTAGACTAAAAGAAAAGTTAACGTTATTTTAGGAAGTGACTCTTCTTTGACAGTAAGAAGTTAGTTAGGAAGTACATGTAAAGATCTACAACGTAACAGAAGGCTCTGGCAGCCCTGTTGGTCTTTGGTGGCTCTCCCTTCCTGGTTACAGCTGTGTGGATCGGCAGTGATTAAGAAACCCAAGTTGGACACATCAAATGCTTTCTGTAAGAACTTGGAATTGATTGTGAATGAAATAGTCTCTGTGTCCTTAAATCTGTACTATGTACACTCCCCTGGGACATTGCATTCCCTGCAGCCAAACTGCTGGTTTTGGAGGGAGAGTATGTACTCTCCCTGCTCCCAATTGCTGCTTTCAAACCAATCTTCATCCTACCTTCATAAAAATTCCCATTTCTTAGCTTTGCTATCCTCCCCTTCATACTCAAAAACCGTCTCCTCATTCTGTGGAGATTTTAGTCCTTGGTTAACTGTTTTGCTCTTCAACATTACCCCCATCATAACGATTGGTGATTTTAATGCTCATCTAGATATTACTTCCACCAGCTCCAAATTTCAATTCTTGGCTTTGTCTGACCCGATAATCATGTCCTCTCCCCTACATTTACCACTCATTGCCATAGTCATATCTTAGGACTAATTAATACCTGTAAATGCAATTCCTCAAAATTTTACACGCCCCACACTTAAACCGTCACCTCTCATATTTCCAAGCTGCTCCTCAGAGCACATTTTCTATGCTGCCAGTGCTTCAGTTTCTTGACCCTACCTCCTTTTCAATGTCCTTCATTTTCTCTCTGTGTTCTCACATTGATTCCTCCTTGACAGTTTGGATTTAGTGACCCATGATCGTAAAAACTCCCTTGTATTCATCTACAATTATCTTGCTATTTTCTCATCCGATATACTCATCTGACAAAATTCTAACCTGGATTATATCTATGTTACCACACCTTGGTTAAACTTACAGCTGAACATAGCTAGAGAAGCAACATACAGCTATCCCTCCTTGTCTTACTTTAAAAGAAGAGACCATTATTCTCAGGTGGACCACTATGACCACTATTCTCAGGTAGACTCAGTTCTGTCCAGCCATCCTAACTACATGGCGGTATCCATTCACTCTCCTACATGGTTTGTTAACTTCTTTCCTTCTTTCATTAAAAATCCAACACTTCCTCTTGCCTCCTCTTTCCTAGCTCTTTGCTTTACATTGTATTTGACTGAGAAGAAAGAAGCTAAGGAAATAACTTCTACAAATTTCCATCCAGCTACCTGCATCTTTACCAATCCCTTCCTCCTGTTAAAAAGGAAGAACTGTTTGCACTCTTCTCTGAGTCAATACCTTCACTTGTGCACTAGGTCCATCCTGTATTACTTGCTTAAGAACCTCATTTCAGTAATTCTCCAGTCTCTCCTCCATTGTTAATCTTCCTCATTTTCCCATGTTTACCAACCTGGAACAAGATTTCCCATCTCAAGGAACAACAACGGAAACCGCCCTGTTGGCTTTAATCTTGTTACAATACTTTCATACCACTTCACAGAATTGTTTTTGTAAATGTCAGCATTGAACTTGTGACTAAACCCAACAATCCTCATTCTGGTTATCATATTACCAGAATTTGATGCAGTTGATTGATCCAGTTTTAAGGCTGTCTTCCATTGGCTTGTAGGGCATTAGAGGCTCTTGGTTCTGTCTTATTTTACCAGCCTCTTGATTTCAGTGTCTTTTTCTCGTCATCTTTTATCACCCAAACAACTAAAATTCTTAATTGTTAGACCTCTGTGTCTATATTTGCTCTCCCTGGATCTTGCTATTCTCACCTAGGCTCATGAATCTAAATACCACTTATCTGGTGCTCTCTCTCAAATGTATATCTCTATCCCAAACTTCCCTCCTGAAATTCTAATTTATGCATCAGATTTTCTACTCTACTTTTCTATTTGGATGTGTAAAAGGTGTCTCAAAATTTTATGTGGCCAAAAATCAAATTCCTGATATCCGTTCTTATATGTCCTATAAAGCCACTAATCCCATAAGATAACAGTTGCATTTTTCCAGTTGCTAGAGCAAATATTTATAAAAAATAAGTTCCAGTGGCCAACCTGTGGCCTTTCTGCATCACATGATTATCTAGATCTTGATCAAATCTTCCCCCACTATAATAACTCATGAAATTTATAGGAGGTAATACAGTCAAGCTGAATGAGATTATAACCAAGGTTATTATGTACAGGAGTAAACACCTATAATTAATTGTTGAGGTTGTGTATTGAAATTGACTAACCAGAGTCTATAAGATACAGCTGCACCAGAAAATGAGCACAGAGTACAAGAGCTGAAGGAACCTCAGAGCTACTGGCCCTCCTGGGCTGATGTCAACTTTTCCCCCTCTACTTCTTTTCTTATGAACTTGTCCATGTAGAGTATATAGTGATTTGGGGATTTCAGAAACTGCTTATGTAAGTCAAGATTTCTGCTATGCCATTGCCATGACACAGGAACAGTAAACCAAATGCCACATATTCTCACTTAGAAGTGAGAGCTAAATGATGAGAACATATGGCCACATAGAGTGGAACAGCACATGCTGGGGCCTTTTGGAGGGTGGAGGGTAGGAGAAGGAAGAGGATCAAGAAAAATAACTACAGGGTATTAATAATAGGCTTAATACCTGGGTGATGAAATAATCTATACTGCAAACCACAATGACATGTTTACTTACGCAACAATCCTACACTTTTACCCCTGAACTTAAAATAGAAGTTAAAAAAATTATTGTCCTGCATACTTTCTTAAAGCTAAGTAAACATGACACTTATAAAAATTATCATATCTAATGAATTTGGCCATCAATCAGGAACTAAGACCAATACTGCTGGTCAAGTGTTATTATGGCTTAGAATCAAGTTCCACTCTTCCTTCTCTCATCCCACACATCAGTCAAAAAGTCCTTTTGGCTGTGTCTTCAAAATATATTCAGGATCAGATAAAATCTCACCCATCTGCACTATCTCATTCTGATTCTAGCCACAGACAACTCTCTCCTAGATACTGTAATAGCTTTCCTGCCAGTGTTCCTATTCTCCTTGTCCATCCACCTCTTCTCAAACCTGCAGACAGACTGTTTTTTTCATGATATGACTCAGTTGATGCCATTATTTCACTGAGAATCCTCCCAGTGACTTTCTGTCTCACTCAAAGTAAAAATCAAGTACTTTTAGTAATCTACAAGATCCTACCTGGCTGGCCCTTGCCTCCTTTCATATCTTTTTTCTGTTTCTCTTTCCATAGATCTCTCTGTCTCAGCTATGTTGGTATCCTTGTCACTTCTTGCAAATGAAAAGAACTCCCACCTTGAGGATTTTGCACCTGCAGTTCTTTCTACTGGAAGATTCCTTCTCGCAAGGTTCATATGACTTGTCTAATTCTCTCCTCTAAGGTTTTTGCTCCAGTATCATCTTCTCAGAAAGCATTCCTTAGCTATTTTATTAAAAATTTCAACTATTTCTCTTCCATATTTTTCTTCACACTCCTTAATAGTCATTGTCATATTAAACAGTTTATTTATTTATTACCTGTCTCCCTCTACTAGAAAGCAAATTCTAATAGGACATGACTTTTTGTTTGTTTTATTCATTTCTGTTTTTCTAGCATGTAGAATAAGCCCAGGACTTGGTTGGATAAATATCCATTGAATACATGCAGACCATAAAGATGATGTAATGAATATTCTGATGCTTCCCATGGGTGCTCATCTCTGGACCAGTGCACTTGTATGCCTGCTGCTGTGAGTCTACTGTTAATGGCACACAAATAGCTCCTTCTGTGAATTATTAACCTTCACCTACCAGGTGGTGCCCGGTTGATTATACCTGCCTGGGTGAGCCAATGTATAGCCATATAGCTATACTCGTAGCCAATGAAGAGCTTACATAATGGTACAAAAGATTGCCTCCATGCTTCTGGAAAACACTAACTCTGTGGTGCATTTATTGTCCAGATACTGGAATCAGTCTGAAGGCAGTCTTCAGCTGAAAACATAAACTAACTTACCATTTTTCCTTTCTCCATCCTGGTTTCCCCACTTCCCTCCTCCTTGCTCTCCTTTTCTAATAAGTCACTTGACTCAGAGACCTCAGCAGCTTAAGCTCTATTTCTAGAGAACCCAATCTAAGATCCTTGAAAAGACTATGAGAATTTATACAAACAAAATTAGGCACTTACCTTTCAATCTGTTTTCAAGAAAAATAGAGGAGTGAAAAGGAGAAACAACCATCTATAGAACATTTCAGTGAACAGCTCTTAAAAGTGACTTCTTATATCAGTCTATGGCTTTTAGTATGTGTATAGGGTAAAATAAAATCTCCCAGACTTCCAATGTAGTTTTTGCTTTTATTATGTGACTGGGTTTTGAGGAAAATTTAACTTCCAGCTTCAGATGACATGTAAGAACTTGGACATATTTCTTAAATTGAGCCACATATAAAGTTTGGAATTCAAACAGAATGCCTAATGTGCAGGGCTGAAGTAAGAATTATATTGCATTATGTAGGTGAAACCACGTAATATTTCCTGGCATGTAATCTGTAAATCAGCATAGATTTCCATTGGAGAAGGAAGGGTGGAAGTGAGACACTAAAGCAGAATCTTAATGTATTTGTTTATAATTAGATACTTTAAAACATTATAGGCTGAGTTCCTTTGGAAAGTAGATGCTGAGACAGAGATTAATTTGCTGTGTGTTCACTAAGGAGTGTGTTTGTGATCAACATTCATGGAAGGGAAGGTAGGGAAACAGGATTGGGAAGAAGAAAATATCATATTGATGTGTAGGATCAATGACAACCTTTACAATCCTAAGAGAACTCTGGAGTTTTATTGGCTTTTCAAGTTTGTTCCCTTTTGGATGACTTGGTCAATGCTTTATTATATCATGTGGAACAGTCATCAGATATAGTCTACCATGAAAATGAGTATAACCTTCAGCCAGGCAGCTCTTTGCAGATGAGACAATCTCTGCAGGTGTTGAGAACTGAAGGCTGGCTGCTGACAACATTCCCAGAAGCTAGAGCAAAAGTTGAAGGAGAATCCAGGTGGCACATAATCTTGGTCCCCACAAATCCTAATATACAAAAATAATATAGAGATCTTTATTCTTTCTTTCATTCACTCTTTCCAGAACTATCAACTGAGCTCTTACTATGTATATGCCACTGTGGTAGGTACTCGAGGTATAATGAGGACTAAGACTTGGTCCTTGCCCTTGAAGAGTTAATAGTCAAATGTGGCAGAAGAACTGTATGTAAACAAATAAATAGAAGCTGGTGAATGCTATTTCAGAAGTAAGAAGAAAGTGCTATTGGAGCACAAAGGACAAAACAAACAACTCAGCATGGGAATTTGGGGAACACTTCACCTTGGCTTCACCACTCATTTATGTCTAAGTAGCTGAGCTGTTTCTATAGACAACTACAAAGAAATTGCTTGCACAATAGATCACTTTAAATAGCTGCTCACTGAAACATTTTAAACTGTTGTTGAGAGCAAGACTTTGTCTCCAGACAAATGTGTGCCTCAAACTGTCCATTTAGCTTATGGCAAATAGCAAATCAAGCTCTTGCTTAAAATTTACAAAGATTTAGATATGTGTGTCAAGGGATGCATATTCTTTGACTTGAAGAAATTTTAAATGGCTGAAGATAAGATCCCTAAGGCGAGGGGAAGGATTTATTTAGGAAAAAGCAAAAAATCAGCACAACTTATTAACCTGATTCAACATGGTGATCAGACACCAGTACTCGACAAATGCTATTTGTTATTCAGCCATGAAAATGACTGATTCCATGATTGAACAAATGCATACTGAAGGCCTATGGTGATCATTTTCTGAACTTGTATACCTTTATGTTCATTAAAAGAATAAGTCACTCACCAATAATGAGAGATGAGAGTACTGAGGCTTTTATTTGATCACTGTCTGAACAACATAGACTTTAATCACCGATGTCAATATCTATTTCTGAACTTTTAGAGATGCACTAAAATAAAAACTTAAAGAACATATCAGCCAAACGTTTAAATAAACATAGGGAAAATAAAGCCGGGTTTTGAAATTAGCTCTGGGAGATTATTGTCAAAGAGAGCTTTTGAATCACAAGGCCCTGCAGCTTCTTACTTAAATTCTCTAAGCCTTAGCTTCTTCATCTGTTGGATGAGAAAGATAATATTTTCCCCAAACATTGCAATGGTTAAATAAGACATGTTAAGTGATTAGATCAGACTAATTTATCCCAAATGTCAGTCCCTTTGCTCTTTCATTCCTGAAAATACTTCTAATAAAATTACAATGAAAGGCTTTGGTGTTTAACAGGACCAGCTCAGTCAGTGAAGGAAAACAGCATTTTATTTCAATGTTCAGAATAGTTAAAAAGTCAATACTTATTGTAAATAACTACCATAAATATAACAGTCACCTATACTTTTGTTTATGTAAATAAATAATGGTGATGACCTGTACTGGTATTTACATAAATACATGAGATGAAAAGTGCCTATTATGCACAGAAAATGTTGGGAGGCTTTCTAAAACAGTAGAATGACAATGGACATTTCCACACGGAGACTAGAATTTTAATTCCAGCATTCCTGCAGTATAGCAGTATGACCTTATGAGAGTGATTACTTAACCTCTTTGAGGTTCCATCATTCACATAAAAGTGGAGATTTTAATAACTCAATTTTACAGGGATTTTGTAAGGATTAAATAAGATAATATGCATTAAGTATGTCTTGGTGTTTTGGTGAGTCATTAAATGAGTATAGAATCTTTATGGAGCCTCCAAGCACATCACATCTGTACATCCTTTTGGTTCTCCTAGTCAACCCCTAAACTCTATAATTATCTGGTTTCTTCTTACCTTATGTTATAAAAGTTTTAAAAACAATTTCTCCAATAGCACCAACCTGCTTCACAGCAGGTTACAAACCTACCTTATGTTATAAAAGTTTTAAAAACAATTTCTCCCATAGCACCAACCTGCTTCACAGCAGGTTACAAACCTATCTGCCAAATTTTATTTCTATTTATGATACAGTACCCCAAATTGTCATTAATAATATAAAAATAAAGTTCCAGAACATAAATGTTTATAGGTTTCCAGATTGTTAGAATGGGAATGGACCTTTGAGATATTTTCTCTGCCCACCTCATTTTAGAAGAGGAGACTGTGATGATCAAATCCTTCTTCTGGGAGTTGTCATTCAGGCAAGACACTGGCCATGTACCAGGTAAGACTGACATCCGTTCACGGTGAGTTTGGAATCACCTTCAGTTCATAATATGTCCTTTTTTGTGGGTATTAGTCCGTTTTCACACTGCTGATAAAGACATACGCAAGGCTGGGCAAGTTACAAAAAATAAAAGAGGTTTAATTGAACTAACAGTTCCACATGGCTGAGGAGGCCTCACAATCATGGTGGAAGGCGAAAGGCATATCTTACATAACAGCAGGCAACAGAGGAGAATGATGAGAGCTGAGCAAAATGGGTTTACTCTTATCAAACCATCAGATCTCATGAGATTCATTCACTATCATGAGAACAGTGCAGGAAAGACCTGCCCCCATAATTAAATCACCACTCACTTGGTTCTTCCCATGACACATGGGAATTGGGGGAGTTACAATTCAGGATGAGATTTGGGTGGTGATACAGTCAAATCATTCCACCATATCATTCCACCCCTGGCCCCTTCCAAATCTCATTTCCTCACATTTCAGAACCAATCACGCTTTCCCAACAAACCCCCAAAGTCTTAACTCATTTCAGCATTAACTCAAAAGGCCACAGTCCAATGTCTCATCTGAGACAAGGCAAGTCCCTTCTGCCCATGAGCCTGTAAATTCAAAAGCAAGTTAGTTACTTTCTAGATACAATGAGTATATAGTCATTGAGTAAATACAGCCATTCCAAATGGGAGAAATTGGCCAAAACAAAGGGTCTACAGGATCCATGCCAATCCAAAATCCAGTGGGGCAGTCAAATCTTAAAGCTCCAAAATGATCTCCTTTAATCTCCTTTAACTCCATGTCTCACATCCAGGTCACACTGATGCAAGAGGTGGGTTCCCATGGTCTTGGGAAGCTCCACCCCTGTGTCTTTGCAGGGTACAGCCTCCGTCCCAGCTACTTTCATGAGCTGGCATTGAGTGCCTGTCACTTTTCCAAGTGCATGGTGCCAGCTGTCAGAGGACCTACCATTCTAGGGTCTGGAGGACAGTGGCCCTCTTCTCACAGCTCTGCTAGACAGTGTCCCAGTAGGGACTCGGCATGAGGGCCCCAAACCCACATTTCCCTTCCTCGCTGCTCTAGCAGAGGTTCTCCCTGAGGGCCCCCACTCTGCAGCAAACTTCTGCCTGGAAATCCAGGTGTTTCAACACATCTGAAATCTAGGTGGAGGTTCCAAAATCCCAATTTTTGACTTCTGTGCACTCACAGGCTCAACACTACGTGGAAGCTGACACGGCTTGCAGTTTCCACCATCTGAAGCTGCAGCCTGAGCTGTAACTTGGCTCCTTTTAGTCACAGCGGGAATGGCTGAGATGCAGGGCACCAGGTTCCTAGAGTGTACACAAAAGAGAAACCCTGGGCCTGACCCATAAAACCATTTATTCCTCCTGAACTTCTGAGTCTGTGATGGAAGGGGCTGCAGCAAAAATATCTGACATGTCTTGGAGACATTTTCCCCATTGCCTTGGTGATTAACATTCGGCTCCTTGTGACTGATGCAAATTTCTGCAGCTGGCTTAAATTTCTCCCAAGAAGATGGGATTTTCTTTTCTATTGCATTGTCAGGCTACAAATTTTCTAAAACTTTTATGCTCTTCTTCTCTTATAAAACTGAATGTCTTTGATACCACCCAAGTCACTTCTTGAATGCTTTGCTGCTTAGAAAAGTGTCTTCTGCCAGATACCCTAAATAATCTCTCTCAAATTCCAAGTTCCTCAACTTTCTAAGGCAAGGGCAAAATGCCCACCAGTCTCTTTGCTAAAACATAACAAGAGTCACCTTTGCTCCAGTTCCCAATAAGTTTCTCATCTCTATCTGAGACCACCTCAGCCTGGACCTTAATGTTCATAATCACTATCAACATTTTTGTCAAAGACATTCAACAAATCTCTAGGAAGTTTCAAACTTTCCCACATTTTCCTGTTTTCTCCTGAGCCCTCCAAATTGTTCCAACCTCTGCCTGTTACCCAGTTCCAAAGTCGCTTCCACATTTTTGCATATTTTTTCAGCAATGCCCCGCTTTACTGGTACCACTTTAATGTATTAGCTTATTTTCACACTGCTGATAAAGACATACCCAAGACTGGACAATTTACAAAAGAAAGAGGTTTGATTGATTGGACTTATAGTTCCACAAGGCTGAGGAGGCCTCATAATCATGGTGGAAGGTAAAAGGCACGTCTTGCATCACAGCAGGGAAGAGAGAGAATGATGAGAGCCAAGTGAAATGAATTTCCCCTTATCAAACCATCAGATCTCATGAGACTCATTCACTATCATGAGAACAGCACAGAAAAGGCTTGTCCCCATAATTCAATTACCTCCCACTGGGTTCCTCCCATGGCACATGGGAACTGTGGGAGTTATAATTCACAATGAGATTTGGGTGGGGACATAACCAAACCGTATCATTTTGTTATGAATTAATGTTGAAAGAAAGAGTTTCTATAATCTGTGACTTCAGGTACACCTGCACTTGAATATGTGAATTTAACTGTGTGACTTTGAGTTTGTTTCTTTATTTTATTGCAATATGGGGATGGTATTGATTACTGTCAACTGGCACATAATAGTTATTCTATGTACATTCTTTGCACTTCACATTTATTAATTGTTTGTCTTCATATCAATCTACGAAGTAGGCACTGTTATTATGATCGTCTTACAGATAAGAAAATTGAGTCCCCCACATTAAATAATTTGCCAAAATTTACATATGCAGTAAGTGGGACAATAAGGATTTGAACCCAAATACACTGGGTACTCATTGACTCTATATATTACCTGTCACTTAAAGAGAACCAAATAAATGTTTTACTCACTAGAGTATCTTTAGAAAATAAAGACTAAGACAATCTGGATACATTTTCTTCAGTGTTCTTGTGGCTGTTGTTTTTATTTCGTTCCCTTTCTTAGATTTCTGTTTTGTATACTACATTATTGGAAACTATAATACTATAGAGCCATCATCATCATTTGATCCCAGTGTGATATTATTTAAAAAGCAAAAGTGTATGCCTTGAATTAGCTAGGTCCTATAACATTCTCCTCAATGTCCTTCCTGCCCTTGTCAGCAGCAGAATCAGCAGCTGTAGCCAGGAGTGTCAGTAAAGAGGCTTGATTTTATGTCTGTGGAATCATATTTAAAGCAAACTTTTTAGGTCACTGCAGTTGGGAATAGAAAGTGATTTTGGATTTTGAGTGTGAGATTAATTTCTAAATAGATGAGGCCGAAAAATAGAGTACATGGCACCTGTGTGTACTCTGAATCCAGAGAACAAGAAAATATTAAGAACAGCTTACAAACTTACCACATGAAATATGCTGTAATATCTTTTCTTTATCTTCCCTCATAAAAAAAAGAATCCCAGCTAGAAAGATTGCAAGTGAAACGTGTATAATAACTTCCACCGGTAGCACCATTTAAAATGAAATAGAATTTTTCCCCACTCACCTAACTCTCTAACCACATAGGAAAATAAATAATGTAAATAGAATACAAGTGTTAAACTCATTGGAATGTATGCTGGAAGTTTTCCACGAACGTTTGGACTTCAACGATAATGTGAGGGGATTGTTGGTTCTGGTCCCAGCGAGGTAGTCCATTTGTCCCAGGTCCTCCTTCTTACAACTAAAAAACCTGGGACATAAAACAAACAAACAAAAATAAACATAGGAAGTTGGAAGAGTGGAAGATGGTAAAGAAGGAGGGGTGCGTAGGGAAGTTGAGAAATGACACAGGACACAGTGGTGAATTCCCTGGGTTTACTTATTAGCTCCCATATATTCCAGGCTGGGCGTCTCCAATCCAGAACAGCCAGCAGAACAAAAGCAGATCCGAGAAAGCCTGTTAAGCCTAGCTAAACGACCAGAGATGAGATGGCCTAAGAGAGCAAAAAAATATTTTCAGCAAAATATTGGCCCATTCAAGCCAAACACCTATGGAAAACTACCCTGCATGTATCATGGTTTCTGGAGGGCTGATTTAATTGTCAATATCCCACCCCACCAACCTGCAACTGGGGAAAACAGACAATGGTGCTATAATTTCTCCGCCTTGTGATAAGGATGCCTAGCAATGAGCTAATCTTCCATCCCTGGCTCAACGCAAGTGGGTGCCGCTCTGTTTCCCCAGTAAGTGAAGGTGATGTACCTGGGTCTTAGCTGGGAGCTGGTCTTTCTTCTCTTACTCAGCAGAAGCAGTCAGTGGGTACAGTGTCAGCAGGGTCCAGTAGCTAGTTGAGTCTCCACCCCGACCAAGTGGCAAAGGATGCAAGTCAGGAAAAGACAATATCCCACTTTTTCATCTTTGTAGTCAGTGAGAGCTGGTGGGGAGCAGAAACCCCACAAACCACCTCACACCAAGGAGAATGACCAAAGTAATTCAAGGCAGGGCTGCTTAGCCCTCTAGTTCCAGCCACACAGAACCCTCATTGTTGTGTCAGACAGATCCAGTGGGGAGCTGAGCCTCCAACCCTGTCTTTCCTTAACGGAGCAAACTGAACTGGTTTGTGCTGGGGCTAGTGTACACTCTTAACAGCATATCCTCTATCAACTGTGTTTTTTCCCATTTTTTTTTTTTTTTTGGTTGTCTACACCTTCTACAGATGTTTCCTTCTGCTCGCAAATGAAATATTCTTGAATTCTTGCCTCAGCGTCAACTTCTCAAAGAAACAAAGATAAGACATCATTCAACTAATCTACTCAGCATTTTCTAGATTCAAAACATTGTTGTAGGAATGCTGCATTTCTGGAATAAAACAATATAAAGTAAGCTGTCTCTATTCTCATGGAGCTGATACTTCAGTGGAGAAGAAGGAGATCTATTGTGTCAGTAATTATTTAACTTTAATTTTTTATGTGCTCTGAGGAGAAAGGAGGTGACCCAGGGCAATGCAATGCTTATAAAAATATTAATTTCCTTGGATTAATCACAATCCCATTTCATAATACAGGTTCAAATCTACCCTTATAAACAGTTCATCTTCACCACTCCAGCTGTTTCTAAAAACTTGCCAAATGGTAGGTTAAAGCAGCACAAATTTATTTATTGATTCATTTGTATGCCAAATAAAACATTATTAAGAACCTAGCATATATCAGGTACTGTGTTACAAAATAAAAATTGTTAAAATATTATACTGGCACCACAAAGTATGCAATCAAATAGAACATAACAAAAAAACAAAATGTTGATCTAAATAGAAGAGGATAACAAAAGAGAGGAAGACCCCAGAATCTGGAAGAATAGGAAATTTCAGCTTTGAAAAAATTCCCACCCCCTCCAAAAAGAGAAAAATGTCAGGATGCAAAAACAAAACAACTCTTCTTTTCACAATTTCTAATAGTACATTTGATGAACTGAAGGGTTCACAGAAAAAAAAAATGAATCTATAAAAATATATTTGGCAAGTACATTTCAATTTATTTGAGCTCATTATTCTTTATCTGTCTCATCTAAAGAGTTCCTTTAGCTTAACAGGAAGGAATTGTGAAGTGCTCACTGGGTACTGTAGGAGCAGGGATTATACCTCGCTCGATGATGGAATTGAATCTCTATCCCATTGTGCCTTTGCACATGTGCTGTGCCAGTCCCCAAGCCCCAGCATCCTTATATTTCTGTTGAGATGAGAGAATGCCAAGTCAATTTAAGAATCATCGCATTGAGCATCAGGAAGGAGTTAAATTATCCCTTGATGTTAGAATAGATTCTGATATCTGCTACACTGAATCACTCAATTCTGTTAAAAGAGAGTAGAGCTTAACTGTGAGAAATGTCTTGAAGCCAGTATTAACAATTTCACACAGGTCTTCTCGTCTTCAGCTTGCTGTCTAGGAAAGGTCATTATCTGGGTTACGTTGACATCATATGAAGTCATTTTATCATATCTTCTTGGTTTTTATCTGAAATTGTACATTTATTTTATATACACCATCACAATGCCAAGATGTACGAAAGATATTGTTAGTTTTCCAATCGTATGCTCTCAAGTATCTCAAAATTCTTTATTTTTATCACATTAACCACAATTGCAGTGACATCATTAATTGAAAAAGTCATTGCTTAACAATTTTCTCCACCACTAACGTTTGCTCAGCTTCATAAAGGCAGACTCATGTCTGTCTTGTTCATCACTGACTCTCTAATTTTCAGAAAAGTGCTTTATACAAAATACTTGTTGAATGAAGAGTGAAATGTTAAGAAAGCTATTTTTTATATCAATGTATATCAATCTTTAGTATGTAAAAACATCCTTGTCTCTGGCTTCTTCTACAGCTAGAGGTTTTGATTGATTCAATTGGGATGGGCCCATGATTAACACTTCTGATAAGCTTAGAAGTGATGGTTAGGCTGCTGATTTGGGCACCATATTTTGGAGAACATAGATTTATATGATGTTGGATCATTGTATGGTCTAGCTAAAAAATACATGACAATGTTCTAGGTCTAAACTTAAATCTTTGTGGCCTACATAGCCCATTTAAAATGTTGACACAATGGTTATGAAGCAGGAAAAGTAAAGTTAGGCTGTACTGACTTGTCTCTTTGAGTGAAGCCCAGCAGGCCCCTTTCACTGTTGGCTCTTTTCGCTTGCACTTACGCATCAGCACCTACCTTTCTTATAAGAAAGTTGTATAGGATACCAGCAGAACATCAAATGGCTACAGCTTCCTGATACCTAGTACAGCCTGGGAAAGAGAACAAAAACCCTTATTCCTGATGTAGATTGGCTCAGTCTCCAGCCAATTAATCAGCACTAAAAGCCTAAGAAGTTATTAGCTACAAATTCCTGCCTGAGGGAGAGGGCCAGGGACTTCTCTAGTGCCCCAAATGCACAGCTAGCCTCAAAGTTTACTGTATAGCAAACTTTTCCTCATTTTAATAGTAAAAACACACTCCTAGGTGGAGATTTTATGTGCTAATGACACTTGCAATGCGCATTAGAGCATGTAGATACCGAGCACATGTGCCAACTGCAGATTTACACCTACATCCATGACTTCACCACTATTTTATATCTATGTAAAAGTACTGTAAAAGAAATTCCTCTTAAGGCACTAGCTGCTTTGAGCAGGCTTCTTTTCCTCTTAGGGCATACTTCTGTTTTGCAATACACTTCTTTGCTCATTCTAACTTTGGACTCACTCTCAAATTCTTTGGTGTGCTAAATCAAGGACCAGAACTGGCCTACTGGACATGGGTTGGAATGTCTTGTGTCCCCATGTAAAGAATAAATCTGTATAAAGTCACAACCTGTTGTGGTTTATTTGGGGCAAAAATAGACTCAGGTAGCCCAAGGGATTATGAAATTCCCTGATTATTGTTTTTCAGCCCCTGATGTATGTATAACATATATCACTTAAAATGTCTATCCTGATGGGGTTACCATCATCATAATTTTGCCTTTCTTCCTTTCCTTTGTACCAGTTTCTCTCTCTCTCTCTCTCTCTCTCTCTCTCTCTCTCTATATATATATATATATATATATATATATATCTCCTGTATATATATATATATGACCTACTCATATATATATATGAGTAGGTCATAAACTGTTGACCCACATTGTCTTTCCCCTAAGATTTCCTAAAATCTGATTTGTTTCTGAGTTTTAGAGGACAGTTTTCAAAGGGCTTGAAGTTTACATTCACTTTCCTGTTGCCCACCAACCACAGACTCATTGCCAAACATCACATGTCAATTGAAATCTCCGAGTACATACAGTGCTGTCTCTTACTGACACCACAACTGGTTCACCTGCCTACTGCTTCCTCTTTTATTGTAATTCACTACTCACATTGTCCAGCTTCAGAGAAATTTGAATTCAACTTTGCTATTTATTGCAATACTTCTGAGTTAATTGACACTCTAGCAGTTTCTTGGAACAGAATTATAAGTTATCTCTGCTCACTGCTGGTTTAGGAGGGCTGGCTGTATTATGTTTTCAGGAAGTATAAAACAGTGAGTTAGTCAAGGAAGATGGAAAATAGAAAGCAATAGTACATGTATGGAGCACCATTGCAATTGCTGTAGTTCTTGTTCCCATTTTCAGGGGGCAAAGGTGGACTGCAATCCTAACACTTTGAATCTTATACACTCTGCTTGTCTTGGCCATAAATTTCCCTTTACTGGTGGTGGACTGTAAATAAGCCTTTTCCAGAAATTAGGCAAGACAATGGAATAACCATCAGGTCTCAAGCTAATCTTCAGCTCTTTTACTTCAAACAGATGTGGAGCTCTCTAATCTGCGCTGCTCCGCCTGAGAACTGAGACCTTCTCATCTTTCCCAGCCTTTCCTAGTCATCAAGTGATTTCCTGGTCTATGCAGGGCATATTTCTTCCAAACACCTCCAAGCTTCCCACTTTTTTAAAAAACAAAAACAAATAAACGCACTCTTTAGACAGCATTATATTTGGCACATAGATGATCAAGGAAAAGTGCATTTGGATATTTTCCTCCAAGATTCTAATTTGCCTCGTGGTGTCACAGTACATTCTCAGAAATCACATATTTCTCAGCACTCTAATGAAACTGAAGGAGCTGCTGCTACCTATTAGAGGCTGTCATCAATAACAAATCCCTCTTACCATCCTAAGCTCTGAACGAAGAATGTCTTTCCTCTTCTCATTTACACCCTATGCTAGAAGTGATTGTTTCTTCTTCTTGTCTCCTCTAGCTTACTTTGTGTTATTTTCTGGATTCGCGTCTGTGAATAAATCATTTGGCATTATAAAGTCTTTAGTAAGTGGGATTCTCCTACTTCAATTTTCTCTTTACCTCCTACGTTTGTCTTCAGCCCCCTTTCTTTTTGGTGATGTAAATTGATGATTTATTTTCCTCCTTTCTGGTTTCTTTTAATATAGTCATATGCTGCTGATGATGTTGTTTCTATCAACCACAGACCACATAAATGATGGGGGGGCCTATAAAATTTCAATATCATATTTTACTGTACCTTTTCCATGTTTAGATATGTTTAGATACATGAAGATTTACCAATGGATTATAATTTCCTATGATCTTTAGTACAGGAAGATGCCTCACAGCTTTGTAGCCTAGTAGCAATAGGCTATACCACCTAGGTGTGAATAAGCACACTGCCATGTTTACACAAAAATGAAATTGCCTAATGACACATTTCTCAGAATGTATTCCCACAATTTCATGTAGCATGACTGTAGATTCCTTTGTATTCTTCAGCTAGGTAGAGCCAAGTTATCACTCTGTCCAATTTACAGAAACTGAAATGTGTGACCCTGACTTTCTGACAGCTTTGTATGTAAGAATAAACAGATCATATTTCTGTTGCCCCAAGAAATTGACTGTCTCTGGGAAAGGTTGTAGAAAGCAGGCATAAGAAGGGCAACAACTATCATACTTGCTATCTGTAGAGTTCTTGTTCACTAGCATCATCACCAATGTAGAGCTTTTGAATATTTTTGGTAAATATTTCTTAGCTGTGGTACTTAAGTGTCCTCATTTAGCAAAAGATAGCCTGAGATACAGAAGAATAAAATGCCTTACTTGAAAATGTACATGTTACATCTCATATAGGTGCTCAAAACTATTTATTGGGTTGCATAAGACAGCAAATGAGTTAAAGCCCTTGGAAAACTATATAGAGATCCAGCTTAGGGGTTCTCTCCAAAAGGTATCATTCCTCTGTACAAGTAGCACAGCATACAGTCATAGAGAGTAGGGAGGCTGAGATGTCCCTATTTATTCACTCTCTTACTGTATAAACAATGACACCTGCCCTTCTTTGCCTAATACAGTTTCATCATAATTTTAATAATACAAAGAAGCAAGGAAACATGTCATGTCGAGCTTGTGGCCACAGAGCCTAGCATCAGGCCTGCATTGTAGTAGGTATATGATGGATATTCTCTAGATAAGAAGAATACTGGAGGGAAAATAAAAAGCAAAGCCATGAGAAGCTCTGCAAATCACACCCTCTCCATTCAAATATTCATGAACTGATGAGGCGGAGAAATTGTTCTGCTCTGTTACAATATCTGTCCCCGTTCCCTCTTCCACACATGTAAGCAGCAAGCACTTACTGTCAGATTGTGACCCTGGGGAAGTCATTCATTTCCACTTGAACCAGCTGTTTCAAATAACTTGTGCATGTTGCATTTACCAACAGAAAATTATACCTTTTTTTCTTTGATTCACTGAGGGATTTTTATTTGGAAAACATTTACTAGTATCTTTCAGCTGCTGTGATAGCTTTTGCAGCAAGCTTCTCATTATAAGAGAGGAAGTCTCTAACCTTCAGAGTTTCTCATGGTGTCCCACAAAGGGGAACATGAAGGAAGGTGGAAGGGGCACAGAGTGTTCTCCTGGGGTTAGAACTCAAGCAGGGGCTAACTCACACGGGGCTGCTTCCGAGCACAACTATTAAAAAGAAGCCTGTAGAAGGGGGGAACAGCAAAGGAATAGAGTACTAAGAATAAGCTTCAAACCTTGGATACCACATGTTGAGTCATTGAACCTTTATATTGCACCTTCATGAAATGAGAATGAAGATACAACTCTATAAGGTATGTAATATAATATTTCTAATATATAAAAGGCGCTCAAAAATTGTAGCTACTAATTTAACCTTTAAAAAAAAATTCTGCCCTTTTTAATGAGACAACGATAAAACTTAACACATCACCATAGAGAGATACCATTAGAACAATTCGAGAAAACTTCAGATATTGCTCTTTCCATGGAGGTTATAGAATTGCACCAATAAAAACAGCATTATTCCACGTACCACATTCTCTTACGAGATCTAACTTGTAAGAGATAATCTACATTTCTAGAGAACAAGTTCTTTATGGTACCTAGAAATAGTCCTGTCATACAGTGGGCATTCAGTAAGTATACATTTAATAATAAAATGCATGGATTAATGATACAGACCATCATGATGATAAACAATAGTGCAACATTTACTTAGTAAGAACTGAGTAGATGGGAACTTTAGGTGCTATGAAGGATAAAAATCCTTAAGAAGACACTGCCTTTGCCCTCCAGCACAATTTGATAGAGCATATAGGACATATTCTAAGATGAGTGAGTTGTCTTGTGATTGGAGCATCAGATATGGGGATATTTTAAGTTTAATGTTAAATATATTTGCTAAGTCTGGTATGATAACGATATAATACATTACTTTGAATTCTGAGAAACCATCAAGAATACTTGATCCAGAAGAAAGGCCGATCAGATGGAAGCAGGAGGATATTAAAATAGCCTGGTTTGCTAGTTTTCCAACTATAACCTACAGGATACAAAGGAATGAGTGGCAGGGCTTTGAGATCAATATCTTCACTTTCACCTGAGTCAGTGTAATTTTAAATGGGTTATATATTTTAACAATAAGCGGTCTTGGTGAGGACGGTAAATGGCAAACCTCTAATGTAACATGTTGAGGAAAAAATAAGTCAAGTTTGGCAGTTATTAAACAATTACATTTCAGAGTTTGGTAAAAAGCTCAGGGTACAAAGAAGAAAAATCAAAAGTTGTTCGTGAGATGATAGTGCTGGAATAAAGATTAAGTTAAGGAAGATAAAAAACATAAGAGGAAGAGCAAGCTTGATTGTGTCAAGGAACAAAATTTTAAGGAGTTGAGTTTTAAAGATCTAAATGACTTTTGTTAGCAATTTGTGAGTCCAGAAGCATTCATTCTACAAAATATTATAAAAGGCACTCAACTAACCTGAACAGAAGTGAGCTTTATAGGCAGAAAAGGCTGAAGAGAGCAGAAATAAAGAAAAGAAAACAGATTGATTGTTGAAAGTCACTCTTCTTATCTATCTGATGAAAGCAAAGAAGACTTCTTTATCATGCTGGCTCTGGTTAACTGTGCCTCTTTAAATTGCTGCGAATCTTCTGGTTTTTTTTTTTTTTAAACGTCTCCCTTTCTAATTTCCATTTGATTATCTGGCACATAGCATCAGTGACTCCATTCTCGAATTACTCTTTTCTTTTTTGATCTGGTCTTTTATAGCTTAGTGCAGGAGCTCAGTCCAAAACAAAGGCCTCTCAAATTTTTTTAAGAGGCAAAAGCGTTTTATTTTATTTAAGAGGTGAAAGAATGAACCATCCTAGATGTTGAATAAAGTGACACTAATTATTCTGCAAAGAAAATAACAAGTGACCTCATCAGTAAGATACTCTTTAAGTGTATCTTAGATTAACTAAGATTAAGCATGTATCAGGGATTAACTCTCCAAAACTGGCCACAGACTTCCACCCAATGGCTGCCCTAAACTGGGGCAGGGTCCTGGGTTGTCCACCTGAATCTAGCTATGGTTTGGGAGACTGAATAAACGGTGGACAGATAACTAAAGGAAACAAGGATGAAAATTATATCTATCATTCTTTTTCCACTAAAGTACTTTTTTCATTGATTTCTAATGATGGGAAAGATACATTCTAGCCCCAAAGGACTAGTTTTGCTTCAGTTAATCTGATCCTTTCAAAAAGGAAGTGCCCATTTTTCTTCATGAATACATCCCTTCTTTGATACTTAAGTCTTCAAAATAATAAATTTCTTCTCATAAATAAAATTGAAATGTAAAAATTAAGCAGAATAACCTTAATTACATAATCTAAACATGTTGTTCAATGAAATTGAAAATGTCAAAGGAATATTTTGATTTCTCCTCTAGATTAAAAGCTGCTTAAGGGCCAGGAAAATTTCCTGCTCTTACATTTTCTATGCCTAGTGCATTTCAGGTACTCAGTACCTGAAAAATTAACTTATGTGCTATATTAACTTACCCAAGATGTTTATTTCTAACTTCCCTTTTTTTTCTCTCTCACAAATATGTGAGCATGCACATAAACACAGATATGAACATGCATACACATATCAGTAATAATCTATGGTTCAGCTCTAGTCAGCATAATATCAACGTTCATCACCTGCCAAAATGTAGCTTAACCGGACAGAGCAATTACCTATGTTTTCAACAGATGAAAAAATTGTAACAGTGATACAATGAGGAATTCCACACTAATTTGTAATTTTCAGACAAACTTTTCATATATGGTCTCTATCAAGATAAGATGGGAATAAAATTTCAAGATTACAGAATTTTACACAAGGTTATCTATGAAGTTTTGCTGATGGTTATGCTAAAATTACTGCTTGAATAGCTATCAGGACCCAAACTGAGTAAGTTTATATCACAAGTGAAATTAAAGGAGAAAATTATCTAACAAGATTTTAAAAGAAGGGAAACTCTTTCAAATCTTCCTTCAAGGTGTGAAGATATTTGGAGGATTTGTTTTAAAACATGACACTGAACAGTCTAATAATCCATACATTTATGGAGGGTACACAGTGTAATAATTCATACATTTCTTGAGGGATTTCCAATTTGCAAAGCTCTCTCACAGACGTTATCCCATTTAATCCTTACAGCAACCGCAAAGTAGTGGTTCCAATAGAAATTAGGTTCTCCAGTTTATAGGTGAGAAAACTGGGACATCAAGGATTAATCAAAGGCATTCAGACTGAGTTTTTTCTTCCATTTAAAAGGCTTTTATAGTCTCCTTGGTTACATTTAACAATCAACCTGTTGGAAGACAGAAGGGACGCTTCACTAGTCTTTCCTAATGGCCAGAAAGGACCACCTTTGAGAAGAGACCATGTGATGGTATTACAAGCAACACACTGAGATGTGCTATTGAAACTGAATCTGGCTGAGCTAATAACTGACTTCAAGCAACTTCATTTTTGCCTTTGAAGTACATTTTATCTTGGTGAAGACAAAGAACACACTATTTTCAGTCTGCATAGCCACCTCTAGGATCCATAGCAGCTCAAGCCAATTAAAGGCCTATTCAGCTTTACCGTTTGCGTTACACTACATGGCTCTGCAAAGATAAAAGAAGTTGAACAGGGCAAATCCCATCTGAAGAAGAACAATTCTGCATATTGATTGACATCATCACTGTCTTCTGTAAACCAGGTTGGAAACTCATTCATTTCTAGGGGCTTCTAGCAGTCATTGTTTGAAAAAAAAATTAAAAAAAAAAGAAAACAAAAAGCAAATTAATGGATATATTGGTCCTAAACCATAAGTAGAAATGAATGTTTGGAATGTCTTAAATGCTTTGTACACATTTTATACCACTTTGGGAACATACAACAGCTTTGACTAACCCATAATGATCTGGGAAGAAAAAGAAAAAGAAATGATGTCTGAGCTGAACGTGACCTGACAAACTGAATTTATGTCTGCCAATGTGAAATATTTATTTAAGCCAGCATAGCAGAGGGTGATATTCCATGGAATAGAAATAGGGACATGAGTTCTAGATGTCCCCAGTAGCTCTCAGTGTTTTAGGCATAAATCATTAAAGTTTGATAGGTTTGATATAGAAAACCAAGGCAAACGATTGCTTCACAGTGAGAAATATAGTATATTTGCCCAAAACTTATGTTGAGTTGTCATTCCCGGTACTGGAGGTGGAAACTGGTGGGAGGTGATTGGATCATGGGGGGGACAGATTTCTCATGAATGCTTAGCACCGTCCCCTTGCTGCTGTCCTTGTGATAATGAGAGCTTGCAAGGTCTGGCTGTTTATAAGTGTGTGGCACACCTCTGTCTCACCCTCTTACTCCTTCTCTGGCCTTGTGATATGTCTGTTCCACCTTCACCTTCTGCCATGACTGTAAGCTTCTTGAGGCTTCCAGAGAAACTAAGCAGATGCCAGCAGTAATCTCCCTGTAAAGCCCATAGAATCATAAGCCAATTAAATGTCTTTTCTTTTGAAATTACCCAGTCCTGGGTATTTCTTTATAGTAAAGCAAGAACAGCCTAATACAAAAACCTAGAATGGATTCTACACTCTATAAGGAACTCTTCATTCTCTAAATGTAGCTAAATCATGTGCAGCCCCAAACATTTATATGATGCGTCTGACCTATGGCTTAAATAAAAATAATTTATGATTAGCTCTTTCTCCTTGGACCTTCCAGACGAAGCCAACTTTTAATTGAGAGATAAGCTTAAATCTCATTTGACATAGAGATTCCAGCAACATGTAAAGTCTGAGCTCCCAGGGTGGCCAGGAAAAGTATAAATTCTAAGAGAGAAAAATCTCTCATCATGTCAAAACTAGTCTCAATACATCCCTTTGTTTTTAATTTTAACCTATCCTCTGGAAATAAATAGGGAATGGGGCAAAGTGTATACATTAAGAATTCTTGAAACTACAAACATATCTCACAAAGTGCCCATATAGGAAAATGTTAAATAAATGTTAGTCATTATTTGTCATCATTGTCAGCAGCATTAGCAGCAGCAAAATCATCCTAAATGCTGTTAGGTAGTCTTATCAAATAGTCTATGCTTCAGCAACTTTGAGCGTAGCATCTATTCTCAAATGTCTCAATATAAACTTTTAAGTCTACAAATTAAGGGAAGAATGTCTTTAGTAATCACATAAAACAAGACAGAAAATGACACTATATATATACAATTATAAGACATAGAAGAATAATGCATAGAAATATTTAGGCTGACCATGATTTGGTCAAGTTTCCTTTAACCTTACAAAAAAGTCTAATGAAAATAAGAGATAGTCCCAACCCATGACCTCCCTGATGCAAAATATCTATTAAATGATCCGGATGTCTTCCCCATCCCCATTCATGTACTTGACACTCAGTCTTTCTGTGGGGCAGGTGAATATCACCCAAACTGTCTGTCCTGTTGGTATAAATAAAGAGAATGTGTTCAACTCACTTTGCTCAAGCACTCTCTTCAGAAAGATCAGATTCCATTATTCAAACTGAACTAGGTACCCAATGGCCACCAGTCAGCTGAGCGTACGGTGAAAGTACCATCAGTCTGTACTCTCCAATTCATGCAGGATCCACATGAAGGGTAAAAAAGAAATCACTTTTTTTCCCAGGGGTACCATGCATAAGTTCCTCACATTTCTGTATGTCTTACCTTTGAGACTGCAATTTGTGAGTGGAGTTTGGATATTAGCTTGCATTCCTCCTAAGAACATGGTGACTGCACTTTAGAAGTTGCCATAGACACCTTAAATTATTTAAGGAAATAGCACCAATAGGTCATGTAGCCCTCAGGTGGCTATAGAAATTGCTCTAAAGTAAGGTTACCATTGATTACTCAGGTTTCTTCTTGGAGGAAAAACTAATGTATTATTTTGGTGTGCTCTTCAAATAGTTATTCCAATGGATATCATTTGGTATCCTAATAGAGGTCATTCAGTTAGAAAAAGTGGTCAAAATTTGTTTCTGACTCTTGATGAAGGAACCAATGATAACACCTTGGCCCTGAAATACATGCAGGTCAGGCTGACTGTCCAGGATTATTATGGATGATCAAATTACCCTCGACTTTCTTCCTGCAAACCAGCTTAGTGCAATCACTAAGAGATCCTTCCGTACCTGGATTAATGCCATAGGCCAAGTGAAAATGTTGATATAGACTCTCGAGGAGAAATCTACATGGATTTCTAAGTTATACCCTAATAATTTCAACTCATTCAACTTGTTGATTTCAGGATCCTAGCAAGCATTGTTGAGGTCAGCACTGTACGTTGACTTCAGTTTGCTGTGTGAATCCTGTCAATATAAGCCTTTCAATACTACAGGATACAAAATGAAGTGATTTATTTCCACCCTATATTGCTCAGATTAATTAGAGTGGTCAAAGAAGTATCATACTCATGGAAAAAATTGTTAGACTCAAAGGCAATGTAGGAATGAGGAGTATATATTTTGGCAGTTCTTCATAAGTTCCTCACATTTCTGTATGTCTTACAAGCAAAGACACTGCCTCTTTTTGTTTTGTCTTATCTTTCCAAGGATATTTGTACAGCAGATAGCCTTGGAAGACAGCAGTAATGTCTCCCTCCAGAGAAAAGTGTAGGTTTGTTTAAGGTACCATATAGTGAAGATGACATTCCATGCTAGGCAATGACCAGGCAGTTTCACTGTCTATCATCAAGGATTTGGGTTGTCTAAACTAGCGTTCTTTTCCTATAAACACATATCACATTTGTACACACCAGGTAGTGATTTTGTTTGTAACATTCCATGGAATCTGAGGCTCTGAGAACCAACACAAATGCTGACACTCTAGATAGTATTATTGCCATAAGTAACAAAGCTCTTTCTCTCTGACCCAGGAGTCTTATGTATTCTGCCATCTGCCATGAAACTGTGGCAACTAAGTTTTTAGTTGGCAAATAAGATAAAATCTCAGACCCCTCAGAGTTTTTGACAGTGGGTGTACATAATTATGGTAGAAAATATTCTTATTTTTCTACTATATTTATACTTTGTAGTTTTTTTGTGTGATAATGACTGAATTTGTATTATAAATGTAATTATAGAAAATTACACCTATAATATTCCATCTCAAATGTGGACTCTTCATAAGACCATCATGTTTAGGTTTTTTCGTTCTCAATGGGAAAATAGTTGTGTTTGTCACTTGTGACTATTTTCTACTAGTCTTAAAACAAGTAGGTCAAGAGCATGGGCCACTTACTAGGAGCAGATTTACAAGAAAGCATAATATCTGTAAATACTAAATGACTTTTTTTTTTCACAAGACTTATGTATTTGTAAAGATGGACTAGGTTTATGCTGAGGTAACAAATAATCCTAAAATTATTGTGGCATAACACAAAGTTTATTTCTCACTCACACAAATTCCTCTGACAACTCCCTAGGACAGATGCACGTGTACAATGCATCCAGGCTGCTAGATCGTGGCTATTTTTGCCTTCACACTCAACCTCCAAAGAGGAAGAGACTGTTGGAATGCTGCACAAGCATTTCCACTGCCTCAGCATGAAAGTGACACATGACAATAACTCTCAGACTCCATTGACTAGATTTAGTCACATGGCCCACCAAATGAAAAGGAGAATGAGAAGTGTAATCTCATATGTAGAAGGAAGACAGCACTTGTTAATTTTCTATAAAAATGTAAAACAATTACCTTTGTATCCCATCAAATGAATGACATGTTTGGGTCATTATTGGTCCCCAATGTCTATATGAAAAAGCCAATAAATATGACCCAAAACACCTTTGCTTTAGCTAGAATAGTCACTTGGTTGTCTCTGAAGTTAATGAGCTGCAGGCATTGTGAAAAAACACTTTTGGCGGGACACGGTGGCTCACACCTGTAATCCCAGCACTTTGGAGGCCGAGGTGGGTGGATCATGAGGTCAGGAGACCTGGATCATCCTGGCCAACATGGTAAAACCCCATCTCTACTAAAAATACAAAAATTAGCTGGGCATGGTGGCATGTGCCTGTAACCTCAGCTACTTGGGAGGCTGAGGCAGAAGAATCACTTGAACCAGGGAGGCAAAAGTTGCAGTGAGCTGAGATTACACCCCTGCACTCCACCCTGGTGACAGAGCAAGACTCCGTTCCCTTACCCCCACCCACCTAAAAAAAAAAAAAAACTCTTAAATTTCTTACATTTATCTTTCTTTGAGATAATCTAACAAATCAATGCTGATTCCCAGCTGCAGTACATTTGGATAGTTATTTCAGAAGCAGTTTAAAGTGTAATTTATTATCTGATTTAGTCCTCCTAAAATCCTACAAATTAGATGTTGTAATTATTTCCATTTTTTAAATGAGGAAAGAGGTCAAATGATCTGTTCAGAGATTCAAAGCCAGGGCATTGGGGAATCCAGGCAGTTTAGCTCTTGAGAGCAAACTCTTCAGTACTTCAGTATACTACTTTCTTGTAATATTCACGTATTACTAGAGCATGCATTTGGTAGGTTTTACCAATATCTCTTAGGATGGTACAAGGACAGTCTTGCTGCAAAACAAAAAAAAGGATGATCTGGTCTCAGCTATGTAGACAGACCCAAGTTTAGTAAAACCCAGAAAAGAAGGGTAATTTGAGACTGAAGAGAGTTGAAGACATTTTGTCAATATAAGCTACCTTTTACTTTATTGTATTTCATAATTTCCATTGTGAAGACTGATGAGACACTTTGGGGTCTTGATTATATGACTTTGTTTTATATCCAGAGTTCACATGATCGCTACTGATGTTTTAAAACCACTCTTTTAGAAGACAATTGGGAAATACATGATTATATTTAGGATAATAATCATAAATTGGTGGATTTCACTAGCAGCAGTGTTTAAATTGTACTAATATTAAAAATGTACCATAATATATTGGTTATCTATATGTTAAATGATAATTTTAGAACAGATAATATTGTATCAATGCAATTTTATGTCAATTATCTGACTTAGGATTTCAAGCATCCAGTTAAAAAGGTGGAAAGTTATTTGTTACTACCATACAGAGATGAAAAAATTTGTGGCAGAGGTTAAATGGCCTTATTTATTTTTTAACACAAATTAATCATATGACCTATTTATCCAGGCTGGGTGACAAGGAATGAAATAAGATACATCTTAGATATTAAAGAGTTTACAATATCTACAAGATGGAACGGTGAGTTGGTAATGAATCTAAACTGATCAAATTTAATTTGATTAAGGTTCCATTAGGATCATATTTTGATACTTTGGTTCTGACCTAGTTCAATTAATTATGAACACAAAAGAAGTTATAATTCAAATTGATTTTGCTCATGGCTCAATTCATAGTTAATACTTGAAACAACTAAGTACATTCAACAGCTTATTCCAGTTTTAGATTTGAAATTCATTGTAAGCAAGTTGTTAATGAAATTGGAGCATACTTAGGAAGGAAACAGAAGAACATAGTACAGTTTTATTATATATAATACACACACACACACACACACACACACACACACACATATATATATATTACATATGTATTTATATAACTGGACTCTGGGGTACATGTGCACATCCTGCCATCCTGCAGCCTGCAGGATTGTTGCATAGGTACATACATGCCATAGTGGTTTGCTGTCTCCATCCCAACCCCCCCACCCCCATCACCTACATCAGGCATTTCTCCCAGTGTTATCCCTTCTCATCTTCCCCACTCCTTGATGTCCCTCCCCTCCCCCCACCCTCCACCTAGCCCAGTGAGTGTTGTTCCCTTCCCTGTGCCCAAGTGTTCTCATTGTTCATCACCTGCCTATGAGTGGAAATACGTGGTATTTGGTTTTCTGTTCTTTTGTCAGTTTGTTGAGAATGGTGGTTTCTAGATCCATCCACGTTTCTACAAAGGACACAAACTCATTGTCTTTTATGGTTGCATAGTATTCCATGGTGTATATGTACCACATTTTCTTTGTCCAATCTATCATTGATGGGCATTTGGGTTGGTTCCAGGTCTTTGCTATTGTACACAGGGCTGCAATGAACATAAGTGTGCATGTGTCTTTATAGTAGAACAATTTATAGTTCTTTGGGTATACATCCAGTAATGGGATTGCTGGGTCAAATGGAATTTCTGTTTCTAGATCCTTGAGAAATTACCACACCATCTTCCATAATGGTTGAACTAATTTACACTCCCACCAACAGTGTAAAAGTGTTCCTTTTTCTCCACATCCTCTCCAGCATCTGTTGTCTCCAGATGTTTTAATGATTGCCATTCTAACTGGTGTGAGATGGTATCTCAATGTAGTTTTGATTTGCATTTCTCTAATGACCAAATATGATGAGCACTTTTTCATATGTTTCTTGGCCACATAAATGTCTTCTTTTGAAAAGTGTCTGTTCATATCCTTTGCCCACTTTTGAATGGGTTTGTTTTTTTTCTTATAAATCTGCTTTAGTTATTTGTATATTCTGGATATTAGCCCTTTGTGAGATGGGTAGATTGCAAAAATTTTTTCCCTTTCTGTTGGTTGCCAATTCACTCTAATGATTGTTTCTTTTGCTGTGCAGAAGCTCTGGAGTTTAACTAAGTTCCGTTTGTCTATTTTGGCTTTTGTTGCCATTGCTTTTGGTGTTTTAGTCATGAAGTCCTTGCCTGTTCCTATGTCCTGAATGGTGTTGCCTAGGTTTTCTTCTAGGGTTTTTATGGTGTTAGTTCTTATGTTTAAATCTTTAATCCATCTGAAGTTAATTTTTGTATAAGGTGTATGGAAGGGGTCCAGTTTTAGCTTCCTGCACATGGCTAGCCAGTTTTCCCAGCACCATTTATTAAATAGGGAATCCTTTCCCCATTGCTTGTTTTTGTCTGGTTTGTCAAAGATCAGTTGGTTGTAGACAAGTGGTGTTTCTTCTGAAGTCTCTGTTCTGTTCTGTTGGTTGATGTCGCTGTTTTGGTACCAGTATTATGCTGTTTATAGTTATATTTTGAGAGCTTACATGCCTGCCTCTACCTTATTTAATCTTAATAACTCTGTGAAATACTTGTCATTATCTTCACATTACAGGTAAGTAAACTCAAAACATCATCTTCACTAAGTAACCTTTCCAATATCACCAATTAGAAAAAGTAATACAACTTAGAATTTCTCTGATTTTATTACTTGGATGCCCATTTACATTTG
Organism: Sapajus apella; assembly: GCF_009761245.1. Taxonomy (NCBI): domain Eukaryota; kingdom Metazoa; phylum Chordata; class Mammalia; order Primates; family Cebidae; genus Sapajus; species Sapajus apella. The sequence goes on from NW_022436954.1 coordinate 21,061,567, forward strand.
ATAATCAGTGTATACATTTCGTGTGTGAGATAGTGTGGCCAGTCTATATGAGAAATTATTTCTGAACAACGTTCTATTTTTTTTCCTCTTAGTAAATGTGTAAAACTTTTGTGTTTCATCTACCTAAACAGTACAGAGTAAAGGGTTGTCAAGAAACTTCTTCTTTAATATATAGTTTAGTTTATAATTTTAATAGCACATTAAATTATTTTCTGTGACAATACTCACATATGTATACCCTGGTAAACTCTTTCCAATCACATCTGTTAGCTTTCATATAAATCTGGCCCCTATGTTATGGAAGATTCCTAAAGTCCCAAGGGAAAATTAGTTCAAATTTATGTAAAAGTAATTTGGAACAAAAAAAGGAGTATAGAATCCATAATTCTGTACCTGGATTCAGGAGAATTACCATTTAGATATAGTACTGACCCTGACTCAGGAGATTTGTTTTGATATTAGGAAATCTTTTTCTGTGTCACCAATATCTTTTCAAGCTAGGGTGTTTTTCCATTTTTCAAAAAAATATGAACTAATAAAATCTAAGGGAATTCACCAGGTTTCTGGAGAGTTTAAATTCCATACATGCAAACTGTCAGCTTTAAGTAAGTCATGCAAAACTCTATTTAAATGATTCAGCATTTCCCTGAATATGGAAAATGGGAAATGTTATTTGGTAGTTAGAATAAAATGGTTTGAATGGAGAGGAATAGATTAAACCCGCTCACAGTCACTGAGCAGAGATGATAATAGGAGATGATTTGAAAGTGGAAATAGTCATTTGTGATGGGCTTTGTCGTTAACACTCTAGCAAGTGCGAATGCTTTGGAGAACATGGGTGAAACCAGTAAGCATTCCTCCATCCTTGTAAATGAAGCATTCACTGGAGGTTCCTTCCTGCTAGAATTTCTTTCAGTTTGCTCTTGACTTTCATTTGCCAACCAGTCCACAAGGGACACAGAATAGAAATACATCAGTGAATTCAAATCAGGAAACCCTCTGGAAACGGTCCACTGAAGAGATCTTAGCAGGGTGATTCCTAATTGACAACCAAGATTTACGCAAAAGAATGCTACGGGCATACTACTTTAATTACGTATGGCAGAGATTTTCAGGGCACAGTTTAGGACTTATACAAAACATGATTCCAACCTGATTTATGTCTTTTTAATTTTTGTGCTAGCTTTTATGGGCAACTTAATTTCTTTGAGTCTCAGTTTCCTTGTTTGTAAAAGAGAAATAATTGTGGTACACACTCACCATGGATTGATTTAGGCCATAGATACAAAATGATTGGCATAATACCTGGTCCACAGTAAGCTGTCAGTAATTGTTATTTAAAAATCAAGACAAAAACAACTCTGTCACAATTATACACTTGTTGACTGTTTGCATATGAAAGCAATATACTGACAAGCATTCTATACTTCACTGAGTAGTATTTGTTAAAGTCTTACTATGCACCTGTGCTGAAGTCCTGAAGTCCCCAGACACCAAGATAAGACATATTCTAGAAAACATGTAATTTGCCCTATCCCATAAATTCCATCAAGTTTTCAAACCTCTGGACTTTTAATATCTTACCACTTGTAAAATATGGAACTTAACTGATAACTCTCTATACCACAATCCCCTCCGTAAACACTCTTCCGGAGGGAGAAATCAGTTTGCAATTGTCATTGTTTTTTCTCTCATTCTCTTTACCTCTTTTAAACTGCCTTTTTATGTAAAATGCTTTCTGTGACTGATAAATGTCCTCTCCTATGTGCACTAGTTAATTACTTCCCAAAGCATCTGTTGCTTTTTAGAAGTACATATTCCACATGTTCTTAAAAATAGCTCTTCTTTCTAGAAAATTTAGTTAAGACATTCTGTACAGGGAATAAGAAGATAAAGTATCTTCCAACTGTTAGGCACCTATTATCTGTCAGGTATTTCTATAACAATTTTCGTTAATCCCTTTAGCAAGCAACCCAATGAGAAGAGGAATATTATATCCATTTTCCACATCAGAAATAAAAACAGAATCATAGAAATCAAATTATTTGCTACATAAATGATACCTACATTTACCTCTGTATTTGTTTTATTTGGGGGGGAGGGATAATGTTTTCTGATTGACATTTGGATTGTGGAAATCATAGGATACAGTCATACAACTTCCCTTGTATAAAAAATGAATGATAATGATACCACCACTATCAAAATCACTTCCCCAAATACTCAGTAATTTTAGCTTATGTAGCATCACCCCCAGCAAAGGGCTCTATATACAGCAAGTAAGCACAGAAGGCAAATTTATTAGGCAAAATTCTAAGATAATCTCAAAAATTCTGGCCCTCTCCTTAAATATCCCCAATATAATTCTCTTCCCTGGAGTGTGAGTGAAATTTATAAATATACTGGGTCATTATGCCTGTGATCACGTTAGATTATTTGGCAGAATGGATATATCAGATTTAATTAATGTCCCTAATCAGTTGACTTTGAGTTAATAAAATAGAGATTATCTTGCTTGGGACTGGTCTAATTAGATGAATCCTTAAAAGGAACCAGATGGATTCAAAGTGAGAGATTACTGCTGCTTGCACTGAAGAAGAAAACAATGCTATTGTGAACTAAAGATGGATGGGGTCCCGTGGCAAAGAACCAAGGATGGCCTCTACTTGCTTAGGGCAGTCTCTGGCCAATAGTCAACAAGAAACTGTGGGACTTATTCTGATAACAGCAAGAAACTAAATTCTGACAACAACCACACAGCTTGGAAGAGGACCCTGAGCTTCCAAAGAGATTACAGTCTTGACTGACACTTTGACTTCAGCCCAGAGAGACCATGAGTAGAGGATCCAGGACAGATATGCCTAGATACCTAACCCAAGCAAATTGTGAAATAATAAGTGTATATTATTTTAAGACTTTAAATTTGTGGTAATTTGTTACACAGTACTAGAAAACTAGTATGTCAAATTAAACGTCAAATAGGGTATAGATAGTAAGTACTATAGAAACTTGGTAAGGTAGAAATTAATCAATTTGGGGATGGAAGGGATGGTTATACTGCTACAGAAAAAGAGTCTTCAACTCAACAAAGATGGATGTTTCACGCCAAAGTTTTCAATTCGGCTCTCCCTTGTAATATGTCATTTTCTTAGATTGGTTTCCCCAGAAGCCAACCCTAAGACAAGGATTCAAGCGCAGAAGATTCATTATGGAAATGATCTGAGGAAAAGCTGGGCAGAGAAAAGGAAAAAGCCAATTGCAATTGTAAAGGGACAATTTCAGGAAGAATCTCAGAGACAGCTGAAGCTCATATGAACATTCATAGTATAATTGTACTCTAAACTTTATCCTTACTTGAGACAAAGGTATAGGCACTGCCAACTCACTGCATGCATGAGCACATCAGAAAGCTGCCTCAGTAATTTAAGAGCAGTACTTGTAAGCCCTTGTAAGAAAGACACAGGTGTAGACAGTTAGAGGAAAAAAAACAAAACAGGTGCATGGTAATTTCCCAGAAATGCATAAAAGGAGGTAAGTGCATCCAGCTAGTGTACCAGCAGTATATACTAAAATTATGAACCATTAAAAAGATCACAATTAACAGCTTAATAACTCTAGAGTGCTGCTTATGAAAAAAATTAAAAACAATTAATTAAGAAATTGAGTCCCTGACTACTACTGTGGCTGCTATTTATTAAATGACTACTAAGTTCCAAACACTATATCATTTAATGCTTAGCACAATCTTATGACATTAGTTCCATTATAATCTTCATTTTATACTTCAGAAACATTTTGATTCAAGGAGATTAAACATCCTTAACCAGTAGACACCTTGTGCATGAGCGAGCTAAAGTTTGAATGCTTTGAGTCAAACTGTGTCCTCATTCCATTACACTAAGCCACTATGTTTTCAGTAGGCTTGAGTTGAGAAGTTTGCAAACTACATGACCATAAAAATCATAAAAAGTGCTTACTGTGTGCCAGTCTTCCAAATACTTTACAAAGTTAACATAAAACTCAAGAGTGTATGTCTCTATCATCTTTTGGGGTGAAGTGTTTTATACTGCCATATACCACAATGAGAGACACTCTATTATCCTGGAAAGATTGTCCTTACAATTTATTTTTCTCTTATTCTCCTTTCTCTCCTTTCTTTTGCTTCCTTCCTATATTGACTTATTGTTTAACAAACTGGCATTGCATAACAAAGTTATACTGAAAACCATGATGGTATTTAGTAAGGTACAAAAGATCAGTTATAAAACCTGCCTCCTAGGAACCTACAGTCTTTTACAGAAAATCAGATGAATGCACAAATGCCTATTACATAAGCTCAAAAAGTAAACTCAGAGAGACTATTCTGTAGATATTCAAAGGAGAAAGAAATTGTATTTATTAGAAACTTTTGACAGTTGAACTAGACTTTGAAATTGATTTCAAACTTGTTGCAGGGAAGAAAAAAATAACCTTAGGTGTAATGAATAATATGAACAAATCCGTGAAGACAGGGAGGAGTAGTTTTTCTGGTAATCAGGTAGTTTGATTTGTTTTTAGCAAAGAAAAAAATTAGGGGGAGGATAATGTAGATGGGGGCCAGGTTATGGGCTCTAAATGCCAAATTAAGACATTTAGGCTTTAATTTTTGCTCGCATAACAAGGTTCCAATTTCTACTTTCTTTCCTTTTTCTTTTTCTTTTTTTTGAGATGAACTCTTGCTCTTGCCCAGGCTGGAAAGCAATGGCACAATCTCAGCTCACTGCACCCTCTGCCCCCGGGTTCAAGTGATTCTCCTGCCTCAGCCTCCCGAGTAGCTGGGATTACAGGCACCTACCGCCTTGCCTGGCTAATTTTTGTGGTTTTAGTCACAATAGAGTTTTGCCATGTTAGCCAGGCTGGTCTTGAATGCCTGACCTCAGGTGATCCGTCCACCTCGGCCTCCCAAAGTGCTGGGATTACAGACATGACAAAGTTCCAATTTCTAAAACTGTTTCAGATAAGAAAATATCAGATTTTGGAAATACCTTTTTACTCAAGATAATGGTCATCCTTTCATGCAAAGACAGAGGAATGTTTTAAGAGTTTTTGTTTGTTTGTTTGTTTGTTTCTGCCGCTTCACTGGATACCAGAGAAGAGGATAATGTGAATTGAAGCTCCTCTAAAACATTTTCTTATGGCCAAGGAACACCTGCCACAAGATTGTGTTTATTTTTTATGTCTTTTTAATCTGCTTACCAATTTTCAGTTAGAAAACAAAGCAACTAAAGGCACATTAAGTCTGGAATCACTGTAATCCTCCTCTCTCTCTCTTAGATCAGCATCACTTCTATTGAACAAGCTTAATTGTTTTTTGTTTCTATTTAAGGAGAGGCATAAAAACCTTGTATATGAAACTTTCACTAATAACCTGAAATATCATCACAGAGACAGTCAGGTTATCCTGTGTTTGTTTAGACAACCAATTATTCACTTGCAGTGCAGGTATGTAGAATTGAGCACAGAAAATGAGCGAGAACTATTAGCAGTTTCATTATTAGTCAATAGATGTAACTTTCAAATTGAATCACATCATGTCAAAGAAAAAAGCACCCTAAAAGAATGGATTTTTGAATGTCTTCCAGGCTGCAATTAAACAACTCAAAGTAAGGTTTCCTTCATTCACAAGTTCTATCACTGGCAATTGTCCGCCACTCTATGCCTCTAAATGCGCATAGGTAGGGTGGACATGAAATTTATTGTACAAAGAGGGATGGTTGTGACAAGGAAAGGAGAGGATATTAATAATATGGTAACACAACCAGCATACATGTGAACTGTCAGGCAAATTGGGACATGCTGTCACCCAATTTATATAGAAATTCAAGGAAGTTAGGAGATCAAGTACATATCTTCACCCATTGCCAACTTTAGCAGTGGGTGTGGCTTTTAACTTGAGTCAATTTCTTAGAACTTGGGGGAAAAAGCTCTGCAAGGCTTGTGAGTAACAGAAGGGTTTGTGAGCACCCCAAATTCTCATTCTGGCTACAATTTACCCTGGCCTAGGAAGGTGTTTCCATTTTATGGATAGATAACTTTTTCTTAAAACCTCAGCCCAAGGGTCATATGACATTATTGTTCCAGGAAAGGAAAGAAAGAAATGGGACTTTACAGATTCCCTATCTCAAACACTTCGAGAAATATGTCCATCCTGACTCCAAATATGGAAGTGACTCACTCAACTCCTTTTTTCATGATAGTTATAGGATTTATGAGAAATATAGCTTTGGTAATGATAGACAAAAACTACTTTCCAGGAAATCCATTTTTGTTGGTCTCTCTCTCTCTCTCTTTCTCTCTCTCTCTTTTCTGTAGCTCTCAACATGTAGAATCTCTATGTAGAATCTCTGGATGGAAAGCTATTTATGGGCAGGCAAATTATATTTCAATTCTAGCTCTGCCACTTCCTAGCTGAGTGGATCTTGGTTGGATACTTAACCTAGGTGGACATTAGTTTCTTCATGCCTTTATCACACTCCCTAAAAGCCAAGCACTCTGCTAAAGTACTTTATATGAATTACATCATTTCAGTTGTCACAACAGACCTTTGAGGTAGATATTATTATTCCCATTTTAAATGATAAAACAGGTTATTATCTAACCTCTTCCCATGCTTCATTTTTATTTATGGAATTTTAATGTTTATGTTTCCAAGTAATGTATAATTTACAAAAGAGAGCTTGTGTCTTTTAGATCAATACAGACACACATCATATAATGCTAAATAAATATTTGTTGAATGAAAGGGTGTATAAATGAATATAAGAAAGTTGCTAAAAGTGATGTAGCTATTCAGGTTTGGAATTAGGAATTAAACACAAGTAATCTGAACTCATAATCTAGATGCCTAGCTAATCCTTTACATTGTCTTCCTGGGGTATAGTGCCATTGTGAATATTAAATGAAAAACTTCTTATAGTAGGTACTCATAGATATGAACTCACTTCTTTTCCTTCTTCTTAAATTTGTATACCTTGGATATACTGGGGAAACAAGCACTAAAAAGAGTCACTTTGTCTTCTCCAACTCTCAAGGGACTCATTCATACTAGAGAGCTCATTTAATGATTTACAATGGGTGAATATCTCTTTCGTTGGCAGGAAATCTATTTGGGAAAAAAAAAAAAAAAGAAAGAAACAGTATCAGTTACTTGATGCATTCATGGGATGGGGTCCAGGAAAACCTATTAAGGAATTATTTTGTCAAAGTCAGTCTCTCTCAACAATATAAGCTACTTTTTCAATGTTTCTTATTAGAATAGATCCTTGATGTATATTATCATTATCATTATTAATAATAATGAAAATAGCATGAGCACATACAAAAATGCATAAGTGAGTCATGGTGTACCACTCTAACATTTCTAAGATGTGAATCTGAATCTTGCATGAAAACAGAGCAGTATTCATGATAAGACTTACAGCTATTTAAAAACAAACAAGGTAAGAATGTGGAAAAAATTGGAACCCTTGTATATTGCTGGAGGGAATGGCAAATAATGGAACAGTATGAGAAACGGTTTGACGGTTCCTCAAAAACCTAAACATAGAATTACCGTATGACCCAGCAATCTGCTCCTAGATAGATATCAAAAAATCAAAAACAGGGATTCAAATAGATATTTGTATATCAATTTTTATTGCAGTATTATTTACAATAGCCAAAAGCTGAACAAAACTTAAAATGTCCATCAAAAAATTAATAGATAAACAAAATGTGATATATACATGCAATGGAGTATTATTCAGCTATGAAAAGGAATGAAGTTCTGATACATGCCATAACCTGGATGAATCTTTAAAAATTATGCTAATTGAAATAGGTCAGATACAAAAGAACAAATATTGTATAATCTTATTTATATAAAATATGTAGACTAGCCAAATTCATAGAGGCAGAAAGGAGATTAAACCAAGGGATAAGAAAAGACAAGAACCGGGAGTTACTGCTTAACAAGTTACTGAGTTTTTGTTCGGGGCAACAAAAATTTTTGGAAATCAATAGTGGTGATGATTGCATGATAATGTGAATGCAATTAGTGCATCTAAATAGTATACTTGAAAAGGGTCAAAATGGCAAATTTTATGTTTTGAATATTTTATGACAATCTTTAAAAGATAGAAAAAAAAATGTGACTTTTTATTCTCTTTTAGTGCCAAATGTAGTAACTCTCACAAAGTAATGTAAAATGGTTTTTTTTTAATAGAAAAAGAACATAATGTTTTCTGAAAAATGAAATTTTTGATAAATTTGAAGAGGCGTTAGATTGTGGCAAAGAAAATGCATAACTAACTTTGGGAATAGAATAAGGGAAGAAACATGGTGAGAACTATTTTGCTTCCAAATTTAAAGATTTGCAGACTTTTCAAGAGAAATTTCTGGTGAATGTTATGAGTTTACTTTGGCACAAAACTTCCTGGAACTAACATCACTGTAATGGTATTTCTCAGTGTGAAAACAGGTCTCAAAGTAAAAAATTTGGGATATTTGGGATTAAATTGATTATATAAGCCCTATAATAAGATTATATAAGCCAAATAATAATAAAATTATTATTGCAGCTCTGCTCACACTGTTTAATATGCTAATGTATATTGCCAATCACTCAGAAAAAGATATCTTCAGCAGTTCCCAAATTCCATTTATCATGTAATTTATTTAAACATATCCCTAAGACAAATATTTATCCAAACTGCAGTCTTGTTGAAGCTGCCACACATAGTGTCTACTCCCTTCCCAAATGAGAGGCCAAATGTGATAAACTACAGTTTTGATAAAATATATTCATATCCCTCCCAGAATGAAGATTAAATTTTCCCTACTCACTTGTTAGGCATGCTCATGTAACCTGCTCTGGCCAATGAAATGTGAGTGAAATTTCCTGGAAGAGCTTTGGAGAATCAATATGTGGTACTCATTCTTCTTCTATGAGACAAGAAATATTCTATATAGAAGCTACTCTGTCAGCCAAAATGGTGATAGACCTGTTTTGAATGGGGGAGAAAAAGAAGGGTGAATATCAATGATTGAAAAGGTACGCTAGTAGACTGTATTACTGCTTAAAATGTTTTCGGCTTTCCCCTGTAGAAGGATTGTATTCCTCTTTTTCAACAATATCAAGCACGGTCATGGTGACACAAGAAAAGTTCCCTTGTCCCCCTGGCAGGGTGTGTGATGGGGTGTGGCTCACTTCTTCAGTGCCTCGCCGCTCATACGTCTACGGGAACATACAGAGGGGCAGCTTGTGAAGCTCCAACCCCACTGCAGTGCCTAGGAGTGTGTGTTTACAAATGAAGCCACAGTGGGTGTGTGTTACAGGCTGCTTTTTTAGTTTCACCATCCGTAGGTGGCTACCCCTGCCTTATTGCAAGGACAGAGGGCTTTCTGTATCCCGGGGTTCTTGCCTTGGTGTACCAGAAGAATCAGATTATCACACGTGGGCTTGGAGAATGACTGCAAGGTTTTATTGAGAGAAAGAAGCTCTCAGCAGATGGGGAAGCCAGAAGGGAGAGGGTTTTCCCCTGGAGTTCGACTGCTTGGCGGCTCGACTCATCTCTGACTGCCCTAGGCAAACTCCGTCTGGTTCCATGGGCCAATGACCTGCCAGCGTGTGTGCTCTTCTGCCAGCCTGCTCCCTGCGACGTCCATCTGCTTGTGTCTTCTTCCACCAATGTGTTTCTCTCGACATCCAGCCTCTTGTGTGTGTGCCAGCTAGGGTGTCAGATTTTTATAAGCACAGGATGGGGTGTGGCAGCCCAGGGTGGTCTTGGGAGATTCATTTCGGCAGAAAAACAAAAATGCCTGTCCTCACCTAGGTCTGTGGGCACAAGCACAGCAGGGAGCCCTAGCCAGGGGCCATGCCCTTCCCTATTTCTGTATCACTTAAAAGGACTTAAAATGATACAGCACTTCACTTCCCCTCCTCTGTATCAGTGGGGCTTATTTGGCCAATTCCATGGGAACAGAAGTGATGTATATCCCACATAGTGAGCCAGTGTATGGTGTGCCATGCTTATTTTTTCCATTCGTCATGCTGGAATTAGTTCAAATGGAGTCTGTTCAGTAAGCTTGGATCTTAGATTAAATATGACATAGAGAACTACAGCTTCAATGTCTTACTCTGCTATAAGTAAGAAATGAACCATTATTATTTTAGATCACTACAATTTTGGAGTTATTTGTTACCTCAACATAGCCTAGCTTAGCCTGATTAAAAATTAGGAAACTCATCATTTAGGCTAATTAAGTATCCCATCTCCATAGACACTGTGAGTGTTCCAGGAATAGGCTTATACACCAATCCTTTCCCAGCATTTTTTGAATTTGAGAAGTTGGTTTCAAGGTAGTAAATATTAAACTCTATTCTTTGGGGAAAGCTGACATTCAATAATCAAGCTACCAAGCATAGATCAGTAGAGTCTCTGGCAGAGAAAGAGAAAGAGACAGAAATTCAGTACCTTTAAGGTCAGATTATTAACAGTTAAAATTGTCCCTGAAACCATCTGTTCTTCTCAAGTTTGCTTACATGAGCCAATAAATGATCCTCTACTCACATCATTTTTCTCATTGCTTATATGTGCATTGCTTTTTCATTACCAAAAATGAAACTGTTAAGTAGGTTCCTTAGCTACAGGGCTTGTCAGAGCTTTTTTATACACTAATATGTAGTGTGTTTCTCCAATAAGGGGCTTTAACACATATAGTTTCTTCCTCTGATTTATTTTTATTACAGAATCCACCTATAGGGATTAATATTTTGTAAACATATTTTGGGATACTCTTTTTTATAAACAACTTGTGGCTTTTGAATGTCTTCTGTCATGAAGGGTAGGATTTCAGCTCTATGTAACTTAAATGAATGTTGTGACAACAGTTCAAAATATTAAACTGAGATTTGTGTTCTGATCACTGTAAGTGAATTCATAAGGACATAATTTATCCATCGGGACATACTACTACTCATGATCATTATTTTCTGGAGAAATCACAGGAAATAATAAAATTCTAATAATCACAAATGAGATTAGTGAACAAAAAGTTAAGCCTATAGTTAGGTTTGGGAAACTCCAGACCAGTATGTTACATAGTCGCTCTTATCTCTATATGAAGAACCAGCTATTTTCAAGAATTTGTGACCACAAAACTTTATTACTATATTTTAGAATATCACACCTTTTAGAATATCAGTCAGTAATCTATGCATGAATTCTCTAAAATATTTCCTTTCTATACATTTTACTATGTGAACTCAAATATCCACTTCGTACGTCAGTCATAAAACAGCTGACCCCAATTGGACCAATCAGACTACATTTTCTTGGGAATTGTAATTGAACCTCCCTATTAGTCTGTTTTTATGCTGCTGATAAAGATAAACCCAAGACTGGGCAATTTACAAAAGAAAGAATTTTAATGGACTTATAGTTCCACATGCCTGGGGAAGCCTCACAATCATGGCAGAAGGCAAAGAGGGTAAAGTCACGTCTTACATGGATGGTGGCAGGCAAAGAGAGATAACTTGTGCAGGGGAACTCCTCTTGTAAAACCATCAGATCTCTTGAGACTTATTCACTATCACAAGAACAGCACAGCAAAGACTTGCACCCATAATTAAATTATCTCCCACTGGGTCCCTCCCACAACACTTGGTAATTCAAGATGAGAGTTGGATGTGGACACAGCCAAACCATATCAACTTGTAAGCCTGCTTCTGTATGTAACATGAAATATTATATGCATGTTAATATGTAATAACATGTAGGAAGGTAACATGTAAGTAAACTCAGGAGATATGCATAAGCATTTTATACTCATTGGATGGAAAAGCAGGAAAAGAAAGACTATAGAGGCAGGGAGTTAGAACAGATGTTCCATAAAGTGCTGTTTCAGATGGCCTTCCACGCTCAGGCTCTAGTTCTTTCTAATAACAAGTTCTTCAACAGAAAGTAAGAGATTTGAACAAGATTGAGTTGAAATCTTTTTCAGCTCTTAGCATCATTTAACGGTAATAAGTTATACAGAAATAAACATACATGACATATAGTGTCAAATTAAGAAAGTTAATACATGTCTTTTGTTTTTCACATTACACTACTGAAAAGTATCTGGGAAAAATGGTGTGTGTAT
>NW_022436954.1:21074128-21123201 GCF_009761245.1 Sapajus apella
TATTAATTAAATCAATCACGTGTACTAAATCAATTACCTTGGTGTCATTAACCTTTTTACCTAACCCACAATATATTGTTCATATACCCTTAGTTTACATAAATAAATGTAACAATTAAATAGTTATGTTTTGTTCACAGAATTGCCCTAGAAGCTCCTTCAGAGCAGGTAGCATGGCTTAGAAAAAAATGTGCAGAGGTTATGTACAACTACTGTGATTGAATAAACAGATAAACTAATTAGCACCCTAAATTTATAACAATTTGCTAGGTTTTGCCCACCAACACAATAGTGTCACATTCACAGGTAATTACATATCACCTAGGCATAGCATAGTTCCCTTAGCGAATAATGTGCATGTTGCATACAAAATATCAGATTTGTATTAATTTTTCTTTCTCCCTATATTAGTTTGCTAGGGCTGCCATAACAAAATGCCATTGACTGGGTGACTTAAACCACAGAGATTAATTTTCTCACAGCTCTGGAGGCTACCAAGTTGTTTGGCAGGTCTGGTTTCTCCCGAAGCATCCTTCCCTGGCTGGTAGGTAGCTGCCTTCTCACTACGTCTTCACCTGGTTTTTCCTGTGTGTGTGTGCCTATCCCTGGTGTCTCTCTGAGGGTTAAAAATTTCTTATAAGGATGCTAGTCAGATTAAAGCTTACCCTAATAGCCTCATTTTCAACTTAATAACCTTTTTAAAGATCTTACCTCTAAATATGATTAGATTATGCAGTATGAGGGGTTATGACTTCAACATATGAATAGCGGGGAGTACAATCCAACCTGTAACACTACACTTTCCTGTTTTGTCTTTAATAAGCCTGTTGATTAGCTGTCGAGATTTGAATGAGTAACTTGCTGTTGTATCTTTCTGTGTTAGGTGCATCCATGTGGGTGAGCATGTTTAAAACAAACACCTCAGGATATGTGACATGCTTAATGGAAAAGTGAGGAAAACATACAAGACTGCCATGTTTTTCATCAAGTCACAAGTGTAATTCCTCAGATTTCTGATGAGCTGTATACATCCCTTGGGAGGGGGATTTGTATCAAAGCTGCTATAAAATTAGTATTTGATTAAAGATGTTTAAAAATCTTCAGGATAGTATCCATTTTACACTTGAAAATTTATGTCAAGAAATTTTGCTTCTCCCTGAGGAGTGAATCTCAAGTGATATTTGAAGTTGAGGTAACTTTAATCCTTTGCTTTTTTTTTTCTTTTTCTTTTGCCTTGAGTATGCACTGTGTTTCCAGCTGACAGATCTTTATGTCTCTTCTTTAGAATTACATTTCACACAACCCGTGAATCACCACAGAGAGTCACCATGATTAATCAATGAAGGCCAGAAAAATGAAAGAGTAACCACTTATCTGTGTTCAGTTTCCTTTGATGCAATACATATAGGGGGAGCTTGAGTTTTATGAATTTGAAAGCTAAATTTGATTATAGGCTGAACTTTTTAATATATGGAGCTGCTTCATCTTTGCATAGAACTCTGCTCACACAGAAATTTGTTCAAAGCCTATGCAAAGAACTAATCAGAATTAATAATGGAACTAGAAAAATTATTTTTAGAGAGAAACACTGTATTTGTATAGACAACTCTCATTATTTTATGGATTCTTTGGTGCATGGTGATATTGGCTAACAAATTATGGCTATCTCAGTGACAGATCTTCAACTATTGGTGATTTTGGATTTTAACAAATAAAAATATTTGCTGACTTCTGAAATATTTAAATAGGTTTTCTAATTCCTGTAAATGGAGTCTTTGAGAGAGACCTATACTTAAAATTTTCTCTCTGAATTCCCCAGAATAATTAAGTTAGCTATCAGGAATCATAGAACAGAAAGACAGGATTTATTTCTATCATACATGAAGATTTCTTCTTCTTTGGCTGTGGTTACTGATGTAACATTCTTTACCTATTTGTGATAACCTTGTATGATAGCTGTTGCCCATCATTAGATGCCATCTGGATTCCTCTATGTATACAATAGTGCTAGTTGTTATAGAGCTTTTAGAGGAGTTTTAATAATAGATTACAATAGAGGAGATCCCAAGATGGCCAAATAAGAGGCAGCTCTGAAAAGCAGCTCACAGCGAAAGAGACTCAGAAGCCAAGTGGTCTCCACAATTCCAAACTAGGTTCATTCCCACTACGTTCATTTTGTGGGCCTGGTTGGACAATGGGTATAAACCTAATAGGACAAGTTGAGGCAAGGCGGGGCACTGCTCCACCCAGGAGGTGCGTGCAACTGACCAGAGAACCGGGGGATCTCCTCTTCTGGGACTTTGGTTCAGATACAGCACTCCACCCAAGCCTTCTACAACTCATAGAACAGGAGATCTTCACTGGGTTGAAAAGCCTAAATGAGCTGCGTAAACAGGGGAGAACAGCAACTTCGGCTGGTGCCAGGGCAGTCAGCATAGATTTAGGTGGAAGCACTGGCTAATGCCGAGAAAGCCAAAAGGCCGGCTGGATGTAGACACCCGCCCCCCAGAAAGAAGGGAAACTGAAAACAGGGAAATAGTCCATACAGCAGGATGGGTCCCCCACCCCACAAAGCCCAGCAGGCTAAAAAACTCTCACTCCAGAGTTTCACAGCCAGAACTTCAGTAAGAGAGCAACCAGGAGAGATTGAGCTTGGTGCGGGGCGGGGAGGGGAAGCGTCACTGCAAAAGCCAGCCTAATTTTCCTATGTAAATAAAAGAAGCAGCAGCTCCACTGAATCCCTGGCAGCCCACCAGCAGCTCTGCAGACAGACGAAGGAAAGGCCACCTCCCCAAGCAGCTACCTGAGATCAAAGCTATATAAATGCAACAAGATGGGAAGAAACCAGAGCAAGAAGAATGAAACCATAAAAAACCAGAATGGCTCTCCCCCACCATGAGATCACAACTCCTCACCAGCAAAGGAACAAAGCTGGATGGAGAACGAATTTGACGAATTGACAGAAGCAGGCTTCAGAAGGTGGGTAATAACAAAATTCCCTGAGTTAAAAGAACATGTTCTATCCCAATGCAAAGAAACTAAAAACATTTTTAAAAGATTAGAAGAAATGCTAACTAGAATAACCAGCTTAGAGAAGAACATAAGCAATTTGATAGGGCTGAAAAACACAGCACAAGAACTTCAAGAAACATATACAAGTTTCAATAGCTGAATAGATCAAGCAGAAGAAAGGATATCAGAGATTGAACATCAACTCAATGAAATAAAAGAAGGCAAGATTAGTGAACAAAGAATGAAAAGAAATGAACAAAGCCTTCAAGAAACATGGGATTATGTGAAAATACCTAATCTATGCTTGATTGGTGTACCAGAAGATGATGGGGAGGATGAACCCAAGCTGGAAAACACTCTTCTGGATATTATCCAGGAGAATTTCCCCAACCTAGCAAGGCAGGCCAACATTCAAACACAGGAAATATGGATAACACCACAATGATACTCCTCTGGAAGAGCAACACCAAGACACATAATTGTCAGGTTCACCAGGGCTGAAATGAAGGAAAAAATACTAAGGGCAGCCAGAGAGAAATGTTGGGTCACCCACAAAGGGAATCACATCAGACTCACATCACAGTGGATCTCTTGGCAGAAACCCTACAAGCCAGAAGAGAGTGGGGGCCAATACTCAACATCCTTAAAAGAACTTTCAACCCAGAATTTCATATCCAGTCAAACTAAGCTTCATAAGTGAAGGAGAAATAAAATTCTTTGTGGACAAGCAATTGCTGAGAGATTTTGTCACTACCAGACCTGCCCTACAAGAGCTCCTGAAGAAAGCACTAAACACAGAAAGGAAAAGTCAGTACCAGCCACTGCAAAAAAGAACCAAATGGTACAGACCAATGACAAAATGAGTAAATTACGCCAACCAAAGGGCAGAACAACCAACCAGTAATAAAATGGCAGAATTAAATTCACACATAACAATATTAACATTAAATGTAAATGGACTAAATGCCCCAATCAAAAGACACAGACTGGCAATTTGGATAAAAAACCAAGAACCATCAGTGTGCTGCATTCAGGAGGCCCATCTCATGTGCAAAGACACACACAGACTCAAAAAGATGGAAGAAGATTTACCAAGCAAATGGAGAGCAAAAAAAAGCAGGGGTGGCAATATTAGTCTCTGATAAAATTTAAACCAACAAAAATCAAAAGAGTCAAAGAAGGGCATTGCATAATGGTAAAAGGATCAATACAACAAGAAGAACTAACCATCCTACATATATACGCACCTAATACAGGAGGACCCAGATTCATAAAGCAAGTCCCTAATGGCCTACAAAGAGACTTAGACTCCCTTACAATAATAATGGGAGACTTTAATACTCCACTGTCAATATTAGACAGATCGATGAGACAGAAAATCAACAAGGAAATCCAGGACTTGAACACAGATCTGGACCAAGTGAACTTAATAGATATTTACAGAACTCTCAACCCCACATATACAGAATATACCTTCTTCTCAGCACCACATCGCACTTACTCCAAAATCAACCACATAATTGGAAGTAAATCACTACTCAGCAAATGCAAAAGAATGGAAATCTTAACAAACAGTTTCTCAGACCACAGTGCAGTCAAATTACAACTCAGGATTCAGGATTAAGAAACTAACTCAAAATCACACAACTTCATGGAAGATGAAAACCTGGATCCTGAATGTCAACTGGATAAACAATGAAATGAAGGTAAAAATAAAGATGTTCTTCGAAACCAATGAGAACAAAGACACAACATACCAGAATCTCTGGGACACATTTAAAGCAGTGTCTAGAGGGAAATTCATAGCAATAAATGCCCACATGAGGAGGAAGGAAAGGTCTAAAATTGAAACCCGATCATCAAAATTGAAAAAGTTAGAGGAGCAAGATCAAAAAAACTCAAAAGCTGGCAAAAGACAAGAAATAAGTAAGATCAGAGCAGAACTGAAGGAGATAGAGACACAAACAACCCTTTAAAAAAATCAACAAATCCAGGAGGTGGTTTTTAGAAAATATCAACTAAATAAATAGACTTCTAACCAGATTAATATAATAATAATAAAAGAAAAGAGAGAAGAATCAAATAGATGCAATACAAAATGATGAAGAAGACTTCACCACTGATTCCACAGAAATAGAAACTACCATCAGTGATTACTACAGACAACTCCATGCACAAAAACCAGTAAATCTGGAAGAAATGGATAAATTCCTGGACACTTGCACTCTCCCAAGACTAAACCAGGAAGAAATTGAAACCCTGAATAGACCAATAACAAGGGCTGAAGTTGAGGCAGCAATTAATAGCTTGTTAACTAATAAAAGCCAGGTCCAGAGGAGTTTGCAATCAAATTCTACCAGAAGTACAAAGAGGAGCTGATACCATTCCTTCTGAAGCCATTCCAGAAAATACAAAAAGAGGGAATCCTCCCCAACTATTTTATGAGAACAACATCATCCTAATACCAAAAGTGGGCAGAGACGCAACAAAAAAGAAAACTTCAGGCTAATATCCTTGATGAACATCGACGCAAAAATCTTTGATAAAATACTGGCAAGCAGAATGTAACAGCAAACCAAAAAGCTTATTCATCATGATCAAGTAGGCTTCACCCTGGGGATGCAACGCTGGTTCAACATACGCAAGTCTATAAACATAATCCATCATGTAAACAGAACAAAAGACAAAAACCACATGATTATCTCAATAGATGCAGAGAAGGCCTTCAACAAAAATTCAACAGTCCTTTATTCTAAAAACCCTCAATAAACTAGGTATCGATGGAATGTATCACAAAATAATAAAAGCTATTTATGACAAACCCACAGCCAATATCATACTGAACAAGCAAAAACTGGAAGCACTCCCTTTGAAATCTGGCACAAGACAAGGTTGCCCTCTCTCACCACTCCTATTGAATATAGTATTGGAAGTTCTAGCCAGAGCAATCAGGCAAGAAAAAGAAATAAAGAGTATTCAATTAGGAAAAGAGGAAGCCAAATTGTCTCTATTTGCAGATGGCATATTTAGAAAACCCCATCGTCTTAGCCCAAAATCTCCTTAAACTAATAAGCAAATTCAGCAAAGTCTCCGATACAAAAATCAATGTGCAGAAATCACAACCATTTCTATACACCAATAACAGAAAAACAGAGAGCCAAATCAAAAGTGAAATCCCATTGACAATTGCTACAAAGAGAATAAAATATCTAAGAATACAACTAACAAAGGATGTAAAGGACTTCTTCAAGGAGAACTACAAACCACTGCTCAGTAAAATTTGAGAGGACACAGATGGAAAAACATTCCATGCTCATGGTTGGGAAAAATCAACATCATGAAAATGGCCATACAACCCAAAGTAATTTATGGATTCCATGCTATCCCCATCAAGCTACCAAGGACCTTCTTCACAGAACTGGAAAAAAACACCTTAAATTTTGTATGGAACCACAAGAGAGCCCACATAGACAAAACAATCCTAAGCAAAAAGAATAAAGCTGGAGGCATCATGCTGCCTGACTTCAAACTATACTACAAGGCCACAATTATCAAAACAGCATGGTAATGACCCCAAAACAGAGACATAGACCAATGGAACAGAACAGAGGCTTCAGAAGCGACACCACACATCAACAATCGTCTGATCTTTGACAAACCTGAGAAAAGCAATGGGGAAAGGATTCCCTGTTTAATAAATGGTGTTGGGAAAACTGGCTAGCAATGTGCAGAAAGTAGAAACTGGACCTCTTCCTGACATCTTATACTAAAATTAACTCCAGATGGATTAAAGATTTAAACGTAAGACCTAACACCAAAAAAACCCTAGAAGAAAACCTAGGCAATACCATTCAGGACATAGGCACAGGCAAGGACTTCATGATTAAAACACCAAAAGCAATGGCAACAAAAGCCAAGATAGACAAATGGGATCTAATTAAACTTAAGAGCTTCTGTACAGCAAAGGAAACAATCATTAGAGTGAACCAGTAACCAACAGAATGGGAAAAAATTTTTGCAATCTACCCATCTGACAAAGGGCTAATATCCAGAATCTACAAAGAACTAAAGCAGATTTACAAAAAAACAAACAAACAAACCCATTCAAAAGTGGGCAAAGGATATGAACAGACACTTAACAAAAGAAGACATCTATGAGGCCAACAAACATGAAAAAATGCTCATCATCACTGGTCATTAGAGAAATGCAAATCAAAACCACATTGAGATGCCATCTTACACCAGTTAGAATGGCGATCATTAAAAAATCTGGAAACAACAGATGCTGGAGAGGATGTGGAGAAGTAGGAACACTTTTACACTGTTAGTGGGAGCGCAAGTTAGTGCAACCATTGTGGAAGACAGTGTGGCGATTCCTCAAGGACCTAGAAATAGAAATATCATCTGACCCAGCAATCCCATTATTGGGTGTATATTCAAAGAATTATAAATTTTTCTATTATAAAGACACATGCACAGGTATGGTCACTGTGGCACTGTTTATAAAAGTGAAGACCTGGAATCAACCCAACTGTCCAACAACAACAGACTGGATAAAGAAAATGTGGCACATATATACCATGGAATACCATGCAGCCATAAAAAAACAATGAGTTCATGTCCCTCATAGGTACATGGATGAACCTGGAAACCATCATTCTCAGCAAACTGGCACAACAACAGAAACCAAACACTGTATGTTATTGCTCATAGGCAGGTGTTGAACAATGAGAACACGTGGACACAGGGAGGAGAGCATCACATACTGTGATCAGTTGGGAGGGGCTAGGGAAGGGACAGTGGGAGTGAGGAGGGTGAGGAGGGATAATGAGGGGAGAAGTACCAGATATAGGTGATGGGGGGATGAAGACAGCAAACCACCTTGCCATGTATGTACCTATGCAACAATCCTGCATGATCTGCACATGTACCCCAGAACCAAAAGTACAATAAAAAAAAAATAGATTATAATGAATTCCAAGGAAGATTATTTGTTACGTTTTCACTTCATCAGAGGTGGTCTAATATTACCAAGTTTGAGTGCAGCTTGAAATATAAACAATTAATATTTGGGCCTCATTTTAATCAAATGTTCTTTTACACTTACATTTCAAGGTTGTGTTCTTTATTAGCTTCTCAAACTGTAATGCCAAGCATTCTGTAAAAACACTGAAATAGGAGTTCTTCACTTTTAATCAAGTGAGAAACCATTTGAAGAGTGCTACAGAGCTATGAAACTCCTCTTCAGCAAAACACATGTAGGTACTTACAAGTTATGTTTTTGCATGTCAGTTCAGGGTAATGGATCCTTTGATGCTCTTTTGCCAATCTCAATAAAAAAAAAGTCCTTCCTAATAAATTAATTTGGCCCTAAGAATTTTCTGAGATTATTTTTTAGGCTTGGTTCAAGTAATCTCAAGAAGATGGGTATTTCTGCTGAGATTTTGTTAAAAAGTAACGCTTACACGTAACAATGAACATACTATCTAATCTCCATTTTAAGTCAAGTACAAAGAATGTTGCTTTGAAATCATTGCAATAAAATCCCTAGACCCAGATCATTAAGTCTAGTTAAGTCAGGAATATTTATTGTAAAAATAATCACACATAAACTGAATATTGCCCTTATGCACCTCAGAATAAAAGTATATAACTTCCAATTCAGTTATATGCTGGTAAGTTGTGATTTATATATTGATATGCCTATGGTATAGAATAATGGTAGTCAATTATATATTATTGTACCTCAAATGCCTATTTTATATCAAGGATTGATCCAGTTACTGAGAAAAGTAAATATATATTTGACATGGCTCTAAGCATTTATGGATATTACAATCAAGATAAAACAACACATAAACCAATTAGAGAATTATTATACATACCAAGTTGTGGAGTTTTTAGAAAAATCTTTTTGAAAAAGGATATCACAAATAAAATATTGTGTCATAGAAGACATTTGGATAGATAGAGTCAGGGAGGAAGCATTTCAGTTTATAGCAATTTTTGCTGAAACAAATAAAAATACACATTAATTGTGTTAATCATTTATATCTACCAGGTACACCTGGCTCTTGCTGCCAAGTTTGCACCTTAAATAATGTATCTTATATTATAAAATAGTCTTTTTTTCTAACATATGATTTGTTCACATAAATATTTCCAGTCCAAATAAGATCTTGATTAAAAACAACTATCTAGTTGTATTAATCTGTTCATGTTGACATAACAAAATATCACAGACTAGGTGGCTTAATTAAACAAGATAAATGTACTTTTTTCACAGTTCTGGAGGATAGACATCCAAGGTCAAGGTGACAGTAGGGTCAGTGTCTAATGGGTTGTACACGCTGCTGTCTTGCCCTATGCGCCCTATGCTCACATGGTGTCTTTGAACATGAACAAAGAAAGAGTTCAAGCCCTCTGTGATCTTTTCTCAAAAGGACATTAATCTTATGGATCAGCATCCCACCCTTATCATTATTTAATCTTAATTACTTCCTTAGATGCCCTATCTCCAAGTACACATACACAGGGAAAGCTGAAACTTCAACATAGGAATTTTGAGGGAAACACATTCATCCTATAACACTACTTACGAGCAAATAATAATAAAAGGGATAAGACAGAAATAAACAAATAGAAAATGTTCAAAAACACTAAAAGATATGGAGAAGTGTAGAAGTGTCAAACCTCTATTTCTCTCAAAGTAGAGAACCAAAATGTAAACTGGAGAGAAATAATGAAAAACAACAACTGTATATCTGTAAATGATAAAAACCTAAGACTAACTTTTAGATTAAGCAAGAAATCATAAAAGGAATTTATAGTAGTAATCAACAATGTCTGACCTAATTAGTTAAGAGAAAAATATAGTAAAACAACACTTTACATCATTTTATATTTACATAACAGTCCAAAATAGAAAGTCATATAATTTTAAGTGCTAGCAAGAGTATAGGTAAATTGAAGAGTATAAATTCATACAAAAAATTCTGTAGATTAATCGAGCAGAACTTAATACACCTAATGACAGAAACTTCTATTGCCGAATATATATCCACTCCTTTCACACAGATTTCAGAAGGAATGAAATAGCTAATGCTTATTGCTATTGTTTTTGATAGTAGGACACTGTAGGCACTTATGTATATTCAAAAAGGAAATAGATTAGTAAAATGAGATGGGCACATGCCATGGAATACTGTGTAATCGTTATGAACAGGAAATCAGATGTATCAGTCAACATGAATATATCTTTAAAACACAAGATACCTAACAAGTTATGTGTAAATCAAAAACATAAGTAAATAAAAATGATGATTTCAACTTTTAAAAGGCACATATTAAACATATTATAACAAATGCTTGTGGGAAGGGTAAGGAATACCATATAAAGAATAAAGATAAAATAGAACAAAGCAAGAAGGGGAACTCCCAAAGACCAATAAGGATAGTTTTCATAAACTGGCGCATTAATACAGCTCTTGAAATCTTAAGCCTAAGGTTTATTTTATTTTATGTAAGACAAAACAAAGGATTTGGTAAGATAAGATAAAATATTAGGATAAAATTTAATTTTAGAAGAATGAATTTTTTTCTGAGATGAACAGAAAAGTTGAAGCTTAACTAAAAGCAATGGATTGAATTATGAAGGTGGAAAAGCAGATGTGTGAGAAAACATTTATTAAATAGTTTGAAGTTTGTCCCAGAGTTACTTGTTGAGAGTAAATTTTGGAAAGAACTATGTATTTTAGAATAGAAACGTAGTAAGATAATGTAAAATACATCAAACATTATTGTTTATCTAAACACAAAGAATTTATAATTGTTGGCTAGGTTGGTCTTGAACTCCTGACTCCAGGTGATCTGCCCACCTTGGCTTCCCAAAGTTCTAGGAATACAGACGTGAGCCACTGTGTCCCCCCAATGAGGTGAAGCTCTGTCTCCACTAAAATAGGCAAAAATCAATCAGGCTTGGTGGCATGCATCTGTAATCCCAGCTATTTGGGAGGCTGAGGCAGGAGACTCATTTGAGCCCAGGAGGTGCAGGTTGCAGTGAGCCAAGATTGCACCACTGCACTACAGCCTCAGCAACAGAACAAAACTCTATCCAAAAAAAAAAAAAAAAAAAAAAAAACCCAAAATCACAATTGTTATGTAAAGGGTTTTTTGTTGTTGTTGTTTATATAAATTTAAAAGTGACAAGTACGGGTTTGTTACATGGAGGTATTGCACAGTAGTGAAGTCTGGACTTTTCTTGTAACTTTCACCTGAATAACATACAGTGTAGTCATTATGTACTTTCTCATCCCTCACCCCTCTCCCATCCTCCCACCCTAAAGTTTTATGTCCTGCTCCAGTAGAACCCTACGGCCCTGTAATAGGAGAACTATAAAACAAATGATATGATGACTAGATATAGATAAGATTGATAAAATTCTCAGAGGGTAAATTTTTCTTGGTTCTAAAGTCATGGGGGAGGAAGAGGATCAATATTGCAAGAAGTACAGTAAAATCCATAGAGCAACAGAAGGAAAAGTAATGACTCAAGGATTTGGTGTTACTTTCTTTTCTTTTCTTTTTTTTTTTTTTTTTGAGACGGAGTTTCGATCTTTTTATCCAGGCTGGAGTGCAACGGCGCAATCTCGGCTCACCACAACCTCCGCCTCCTGCGTTCAGGCAATTCTCCTGCCTCAGCCTCCTGAGTAGCTGGGATTACAGGCACACGCCACCATGACCAGCTATTTTTTTGTATTTTTAGTAGAGACTGGGTTTCCTGGTTTCATGTTGACCAGGATGGTCTTGATCTCTTGACCTTGTGATCCACCTACCTCGGCCTCCCAAAGTGCTGGGATTACAGGCGTGAGCCACCGCGCCTGGCCCCAGATTTGGTGATACTTTAAATAAAACAGGTTCAAAAATGAATTTTAGAAAAATTTTGTAAAACCTATGAAATATTTTAAATGTGATTTATGTTAAGTTTTGCTAACTTATGCAGCAGTATCAATTTGAAAATCTCATAGGCTTACCAAAACACAATTTATTTCTCACTCTTGTCACATGTTGGTGGCTGCAGACCAGCTACAGCTCCCCTTTTCTGCCTCATGGGTTATCTTTATTCCAAGAGACAGACTGAAGAAGCTGCCTCTATTTGGGAAATGACTTTTTTTGTGGCAGAGCAAGATGACTGGCTCTTAAATCTTCACTGGCTCCTAAAGCTTACATTTAGTCATGCTTATGTCACATCCAATCAGGTCCCATTTGTCAAAGTTAGACACATAGATCAAGTCCAATATCAATGGGATGGGGTGTATGCATATTCCTCCCAGTGGAGATGCAATAAATCTCATGACAATAGGGGATTTATGTTTCTCCTAAGAAATACGGATAGTTAAGAGCAATGATGTGATCTACCATAATAATGTCATAGATAGGCTGGTCCATTTCCAGATACACCACCTTCCTAGGAATAGAAAATGCTAACTGCTAGTCCGTGCTTTAGGGTAAGTAGGTGAAAGGGCTGCTATCATGATGCAGGATTTCCAAATACCAGAATGAGGAGGGCTTTGCTCTGGAAGAGTAAAATCCACATTAAAAATCTTGTTTAGGCTGGGCATGGTGGCTCACGTCTTTAATCCCAGCACTTTGGGAGGCCGAGACGGGCAGATCACGAGGTCAAGAGATCGAGACCATCCTGACCAACATGGTGAAACCCTGTCTCTACTAAAAAATACAAAAAATTAGCTGGGCATGGTGGCACGCACCTGTAGTCTCAGCTACTCGGGAGGCTGAGGCAGGAGAATTGCTTGAACCCAGGAGGCGGAGGTTGCAGTGAGCTCAGATGGCGCCGCTGCACTCCAGCCAGGCGCCTGGCAGCAGAGCAAGACTCAGTCTCAAAAAAGAAAAAAAGAAAAAAAACCAAATCTTGTTTATTTCCAGGGAGTGTGTTCACTTTGGTCAAGCAGTTTGGTAACTGTGTTCCACCAGGGGTATGTATGTGCGTGTATGTATTTGTGTGTGTGGTGTTCTAAAAAGAATAATCTGCTAGTATAGCAAAGCTGTAAAACATTTCAATTAATACTCTGTTCACAAAATTATATTTCTTCTCTTTTTTTTTTCCTTTTTTTTTTTTTTTTTTGCAAGAGCCTACTCTGAGCTGGAAAAATTTTCTGGCTCCTACTTCCTACTTCCATCATAACCCTAGGATGTATAATCTGGATGGTGGGCTTCCTTAACAGTGACGGAAAGATCACTATTACTACCCATCCTTTGTATACCAACAAATATGAGAATTAAATTGTTAGTGTAATTTTCATGGCATAATTTAATTAACAATAAAAATAGAATCCAGAATTTAGAGAAAAACATATGAGGGATAAGAGTTGTTCAGCTTGGCCAGAGAGATTAGGGAATGCTACACTGGGAAATATATAAGTTAGGAAGGGATGTGGGAATAAGAAAACATGATTGAACACGAGGAGGATATAGTAAAGCCAGTGTTGTGCTGAACTTAATTGTGCTTGAGAGCTGATTATTAAACTTTCAAGATTGTGTGAGCTGGTTGTTAAACACAGCCACTATTAAAATTTAAATTATCTAAACTTTTATTAAAAACAAAGATAATAAATGCTCAAAGCTTCTCACGTTCTAATTATTTTACTCCTTTTAAAGTTATTTATATTGACTGAATCCATATTATAGCTCACATACGTAATGGTGTGCTATTATGCATCCCTTTTAACTCCATGTTTAGTGGTGTCATTGGCAGCCTAAGATAGGCCATCAGGGGAATATTATGCCACAGAAATTGGCAAATGCTACCAGTCAAGGTGAACTCTAAAGTTTTCTTTCTGTATGTGGGAGCTCTAGATGTTAAACAGTAAGCAGCACACCACTGATTACAGCAAAGTATAATCTGATCTCATAATCTTAGAAATTTCTCCTTGTGCAGGTGTGTGCATGTGTGGATGTGTGTGTGTGTATGTGTGTATGTGTATATTACACACAAAGAAGGAGGAAGAAAGAGGGTGGGGAGGGAGAAAAGAGAGACGGAAAGCAAAATAGAAACAACAGAAACAGGGAAAACTTCCATAACCTTTACCACACTTATTTGTCTCAAGATTTTGCTATAACGAATAAATTTAAAACATGAAATCAATCAACAGTTTTGTGTATGAAACACAAAGCCTCTTTTTCCAGAGAGAGCTGGGAAGCTATATGTCACCTGTTGTATGTTTCCAAGCGTCCTTTGTTTGAAGGGGTATCATGTGACTGAATTCTTTCCAATAGGATTTGAGCTGAAAGATGTATGTCACTTTCACCCTTTTTCATAAAATCTTTCTACGTGGCCTCCCACCTTTCTTATGAGCTACAGAGGTAATGATTGAAGTTATATAGACTTTAGAAACCCAGGGCTGATGAAGGCAGAACTACCAAAATTTGTTTCTAGCAGCATGAAGCAATCTCTTCCAGATCCCTGACACCCTGCCTTGAACACACTGACTTGGAAATTTGCCAGACTTTTATGTGAAGGACAAATAATCTCATTGCTCTTGACTTCTTACATTTTGTATTATTTGTTCCAGTAGCTTAGCTTATTCTAATAGTCTGTTTTAGGCATGCAAAACATTTAAAGGATAACTAAAGAGGTTTTTCTTTTAATGATATATAGACATGTGGACACAGCCAGAGACATAAACAAAATCTGTAATCCCAGTGGATAATATAAAAGTGCTTTGCTAGACCGTGTTCTTCATGAGCAATGATCCACTGCATTTCTCTACAGATATAACTTTCATTTTTGGGATAAGAGAGCAAGAGAAAACCAAAAAGAGGCTTGATTTTAAAGCAAACCCCGATCTGCTATGCAATTTCAGGATTTGACAAACTGTAAGAGGAAAGGAGGAACGGAATAGAGCCAAAGATCACAGAAAGAAAAGTTAGAATGGGAGAAATGGCGGAGGGAAATTTGGTTTTAAGAAAAACCAATGCACCATGTTGATCCATTATGGCTGCTGAAGAATGTCAAATTTAAGACTCTTGATCCAACTTTTATTAAAAAGTAGGCTCTCTGCTTAGTATCTGATGGAAACCACCTGCCAATAATACAGCTTTGCTCCTTTACTCTCTGGGAACCCATTTGGAAACTAGGAATGCTACCAGGCCAACTAAATAGCAGCATATTTGTGAATGAATGAAGCCAAATGAAGGAAGTAGGGAAGTGGGAAGTGGTGTGGGTCAAATAGTTATTGAAAAGGTATAGAAACATAATGAATCTGGGAGCTCGACCTTGTGGTACACAGCTGTAGTCCCAGCTACTTTGGAGGTTGGAGAATCGCTTGAGCCTGGAGTTTGAGGCCACAGTGAGGTATGATAGTGTCACTGAACTCCAGCCTTGTCAACTAGGTAAGATCCTGACTCTAAATAAACAAATAATATATAATGAATCCTGGATGCTCTTTCCAGGTGTCTGTACCAACCCTGGCAAGCAAGACACCTTCCTTATTAAATCATAAAGGACTCTTAATCACTCTGACAGCTGATATGACCTGACATTTTTTAAAAATTTAAAGTTGGCATACAAAATACCATTCGTTATCAAGACTCTTTCCTTTTTGTCTTACGATGATAATGATAAAAATACTTTTAAGAACAATAAAACAACTAATGTTGGTGTCTCCGTATTTATAGACACTCTCCTGGGTGGTACAGTCGCTGGATGTTCTCACCTCCTACACCAACCATTCTTCTCTATCCTGTTTGGTGCCCTTGTGGTCTGAAAGGGACTGATCCCTGAAGACTGCTTTACTTAAAGTCTTTGGCCCCTGGCTTACAGCTGGGTTAGGCCAAGGAACGACAGTAGCCAGGAGGACAGAAGGAGAAAGAGATCAATGTGGATTACAAAGTGAAGTTTAAATTTCAATAAAGGCATCTTTTTTTTTTTTTTTCTAAAGTCTAAGGTCCTCTTAGAAGTGAGCAGAGCATTTCTTTTTACATCAAAGGGACTACCTGTAAAAGAGGGATTATAATCCACTCCATCCTTCAGCCAAGTAGGGAAACAAAATTGGGGATAAAGTGATAACAAGGATTTTCCTGCCTCTCCTTAAGAATTATGCATTCTCTACTAGGAAAGGAAGATGCCTGGATCAAATGATTAAATTTGCGTTCCCAGATGTTTGGGGTAAAGTTTTTCTCCAACATCCTTGCTGTGCTATTACCATCATTATCACCATTAATACCATTGATACATGTGCTACTAAAGGGATGTTATGAATTGTTCTGGTTTATTGCAACATGAATATTTTTTAAATCAACAGCTTTAATGTGTAGATAATACAGTGTTTACTCATGACCCTTGGAATATATAAAATATTGACATGGCCACTCAAAACTTCTCAACATATTCAGCTACCATCTTTAGCTATCTTTGATCTCTGAATCATACTCACAATCCAGACTTGTTCAGGTCAGCCAAGGTCTACTCAGTCTTTTTTTTTGGCTTTATCTTAAGTTCTTAAGTTAATAACCTAATGGAACCCTTGCTGTGGAATATGCAACAACCTATTTGGACGGGCAAGTAGGGCTACTTATGACAGCCTTATTTTTTGTGCCAACCAAAGCATCGCAATATGAATTAGTCCCTCCAAACTGCTTACTCCTCGTAATTAAATTTGCTCTAGGAATAGCTGTTTTATAACGGTTACAAATCAAAGTACTGTGTCACTGAAGTATTCACTTGCCAGGAGATTGTGACATCTCATCTTTTAAAAAGATGATGCTTAAAAACAGCCACTTCTCCTTTTCTTTTTGAAGGATTGTTTCACTGAATAGACATTTCCTTGAGTTGTACTGAGGGAAATGGGAGTTGAATCAGCAGCACTTATACAATGTATGACTCCTATTACTCTGCTCCCAGGAGCATAGGGATTTGCATGGCTTAACAGACTTGGAGGCTGTAATGACAGAACTCAGAGTGGGTTGGGAGCACCGGAATGTCTAAGGATGTACAAGGTCCATCGTGTCCATTTTTCAGAATTCGTTTCTTAAGAAGCAGATGCTCCTTTTGAGGACAAAGCTAATAGTACCTAATTCCTTGGGTGTTCATTGTAAAATGCTATTATCCATGCTAAGGTAATTTGCTATTAATATGGATGTAATACAAAATGCTATCAAAATTTCCACTGTAACGCCGCCTTCATAAATGTCTATTAGTTTTCAACAGTTCCTGTTTCATAGTTTGAATTAACCTCTTCGAAGATGAGTGAACATTTTAGGCACACCACAGCAGTGTGTAGCTGCAAATTGTGGGAGAAATAATTATTCACCTAGAGCATGCCTTCATCACATGGACCAACATATGGTACAAACCCAGACAGTGTGAGTCACACAAAATGTGTCTGTTCATCAATTATTGGAAGCTCAACAACAAACTAGAACATATGCAACTAAAAACATGTTTATTATTTACTTCAATTTAATGATTATCAATTTAATCTGTTGATCATATACAGTTAGACATTCCTAGGTTTTATGCCTCTGATAAAAGTTTAGAAAGATATAATAAAATAGCATTGTTTTCTTCTATCAATTTTTGCAATTAGGAGTTAAGAAATTGTCAATTAAATATAAGATCAAGTTAATAACAAGTTAATCCTGATAAATTAGAAGGATTTGAACACAGAGACTTGGAAAAGAAGAGTAAATCTTTGAATAAAAATAATTTTGAGATGCAGATGAGTAAAACTGTATCTCTGATTCTGCAAATAGATTTAAAGAAACAGAAGGCTATAAAAATAGTAAATCTTGATAAATGTCTTTTTTTTCCATACTTTACTTTTAAAAATTCTATTCCTTCTATTCATCTCCATGAGTGACTCTTGTTCTTACCCAGGGGTCCATATCTCATCTCCTTTATTGGATTGTGGACTCAAGATAAGAAAACAAGCTTCATTTCACTCTATATCCCCTTTGGTGCCTGGTATGTTGTTTTGTACAGAGTGAGTAAAAGCTTTTTGTTGAATCAAAGTATGAGTTAAGTGGTGGTGATTTACACTGGCTGTATATCATTCACAATTTTAGAACAAATAAATGAACACATGCTGAATTTCTTAAGCAGATCCCCTACTTTATTTACATTACACCTTTCCTAATTTCCTTAAGGTATATTCTTATGCGTGTCATGATTGATGATCAGATTAGGGGATACTGGTCAATCTGGGTCATAGGCTTATCATTAAAAAAAAAAAAAAAAGTTGTATAAAATTTCTTCTACCAAGCCTGCAAAAGTGGGTTAATAAACCAGACAATTCTTTGCACACATACATTTAGTGTGCAGATGTTATCCAGTTTACAGTATGGAGAATATGTTTCAATTCTATTTTTTGGCAAAAAAATAATTCTCGGCCTGGAAAGCAATACAAATAGATGTCCTAAATTTGCAAATATTTGCTTGGCACTGACACTAGATTTATTTAATGCTATGACTTAAACATATTTTAATAGATTTCCACCATAAAAAGACAGTAAAAGAGTTTGGCCTGCTCAAATAAAATGATGAATAAATAAATATAGCAGCTAATAATAGAAAGAAATATGACATAAATAATGGTAAGCTGAAAAGTAATTGTAGAAGTTTATGGTTACTGGGCTGAATCTAATATGATACTAAATTTCTACTGGCATTTCAAGAGCTGTCCTAATTAATCAATTGGTAATTGCAGCTATGATTACCAGCTGTGATTATGATTAATTGCTGATATTGATTGATCCTTCAGTAATTCTGGCATGTTCTTCCAAACAGAATCTCTGCTGCATTAAGAAGGATATGAGAGGCATAGTTGTTAAAAGCAGATTACCAAACCCTTCATTCTTATTACGAATGTGTCCTCAGGGCACAAGATTTGTAACGGTGAAATCATGTATAGATTCACAGTAGGGGAAAGCCAAGAGAGGACAACATTATGCCAGAGATTATTTTAATGAAATAGACTCATTGTAGAGATGGAGTGTATATTTTATAATGATTCATTTACTTTGGGCTTACATTTATTATACCCCCTACTAGTTGAGCCTTCTTTCATTATAACAGTATGATCTTTTTAGCCCAGCCCAATCACTGCCTTTTTCAGTCCTATGGGGGGTGAAAATAAATATCTCTGTGTTTTTCTAACTGCCACATTATTTTTTGTAAAAAAGGTTAATTATTAAATTTTTTAGGGAAGTGCCAGGAACTTCAGCAAAGAAAATACTTTTTTCTGGCTTACGTCATAAATGAGAAAGTCTTGAAAGTCATTTTCTCTAATATGTCATTAACCTGGTGCTGACTGGGGGTGGTAGTTATATTATCAGGGAGCAGCGATACCCTGCAGCCTCAAAGGGTGGCTTGTTACCATGACAGCTCCCCAAAACCACAAATAGAATTTATCTTAGAAGAGCTTCTCACTTCAGACTAAAGTAATGACTTCAGCAAGGTGACATAATTGGAAAACACCGAAAATCTCACTCATTTTCAAAAAAGAAAGAAAGGAAGCCATTACACATGTTTCACAAGGGCAGGGGACGTGTCTATTATGTTCCATTGTAGCCTGAGAACTTTTCAAACTTTTTAAGTGCCTGATACAGGGTGGAAATTTAATAAGTAATTCCTGGATAAATTAATGGACACATGTGTACACTCCCAGATGTTGGGACTTGGCATGTATTGAACATAGATTCAATAAACACATTTATATATTGCATCGCATACATTATATTGCATTATATACATTCAATTTTCCCAGCAACCACATGTAGGAGGCTCAATTAGTAACCTGTACGGAATCCATGAGCCTCACACTTTCGTGCACCAGAATGTAAGGATCCACGAGCCCCACACTGGGCACCAGAATGTAGGTAGCCAGCACTACATCATGCTTGGGTACTCTGAGTTGGGTGGTGACAAAGGAACGAGAAAAAGACAGATTAAAAGTGGGACCAGGGGGCCATCACTTTATTACTCTGGAGGAGACAGTGAAGGCCCGAGCTCTGATCATCCACACCATTTATTGATTACAATCACTTTGATCTATAGGGTAGGGATGGAGTGATGGTGGAGTGAGTCAGTGAGCCGAAAGTGAATCAGTGAGCCAGAACTGGTGTATCATCCTAAGGACTGATAACAGTGGCAGTTTGGGAGTTTCACAAAACAAGAACATGTGGTTATCTTTAACTAATTATTTATGTGCAGCTGGTGTAACTCGGGCCTTACAAGGAGGCTACAAGTCTGGCTGCATCATAGTGCTACGAAGGGGTTTTACGTCCTTGAGCATAATGTTTATGGTAACAGAGCCGAGGTCACCCGGCACCAGAACATGAGGCATGGAGAGGCCTTCATTCTCAGAGGCCTCCTGCGGCCTTCCACAGATTGTTGTTCCTTGTTTATATGTTACTCATAACCAATTTATGTAGGCACTCTGTAAGTCCTTTCTCCTTTGCAGTGTTTCCCAACAGCAACCCTATTTTGGAAATATGGAAACAACTTCGAAAGGTGAGTAACACAGTCAAATGCACGTGATTAGTAAATGACGCTTGAACCAAAGGACTTGAACTAAGCTTGCTAAAGGTACAAGATCCATGCTTTTAACTATTGTAACTTTTTGATTTTCAAAAATGTCCAGAAGGTTAATTGCATTTTTTCTCTTTTACAAAACAACGTATGAAGTTATTTGAGTTTACAGCAGAGTTTGGACTTGAGACCATCAGTCTGTTGCCAAATAAATCTCTTCCCTCCACCCACTGCTTCCACCTCACCTTCACCTTCTGTGTACCCACTTCTTCTATGTGGATACCCTGTTCAGAGAGGCTGCTTTTCCATATCCAAATGATGCCATTCTCATTCCTAACTCTATGGCCTGGTATTCGCTTCCAGTTGCCACTTTGACACGTTACCACAAACTTAGTGGCTTAAAGCAACACAAATTTATCATTTTATAGTTCAAGGTGTGAGAAGGCTAAAGTCAGTCTCACTGGGCCAGAAAGACACCAGCAGGCTTATTCCTTCTGATGGCTCTAGAGGAGAATTCATTTCCTTGCCTTTGTCATTTCCAGGAGTCATGTACTTTCCTTGGCTAGTGTCCCCTCTGTTCATCTTCAAAGGCTGCTACACACTGTTGTCACACTCTGTTTACAGACTCTGTTCCTGTCATCACATCATTTCCTCTGGCTGATGCCCCCTGCTTCAGGTTTCTAAGGAGCCTTATGACCACATTGGGCCCACCCAGATAATTTAGGTTAATCTCCTTATCTCAAGATCCTTAGTTTAATTATGTCTGCAAAGTCTTTTTGACCATATACGGTCATATTCACAGGGTTTGGGAATTGGAAGTCGACATCTTTTGGGAGCCATCATTCAGCCGCTACAGACCTACATATGGCCTCAGTGTGTTGCTTTGGCTTCCCCAGGCCACCACGCTTCAATTTACCTAAAGGACATCCATCTACCCACGTCTGAAACTGGATTAATAACATATTCATAATTAAAAAAAAATAAAGAACCATGATGCAGAGGTTTTTCAGTATTGTTTATGGTTGGTGAATTTTGGATGCCACGTTAATATTATTCAACTAGAGACTATGTAATGGTTGTTGAAATAATTATGAAAATTATGACAGAACATGAAGATGCTTATATTTTCTGTAAAGAAAGCAGAACACAAAATAGTATCAGCCTTGTAATATTTATGTATTGAAACATGGTCAGAAGAAAATATAAGAATGTGATTTAATTTGTGTGAAATTATGAGTATTTTAATTTAAATTTTGCTGTACTATTATATTTTCAGTTCCTAACTCTTCCATGTGACTTTCCAGTAAATATCAGCCTTCACTAATACTCTTGTCTTCTCTAAACTACACTTTTTAAAGTATATCACAAAATGTTTCACACTTAACGGTTTTGCATGTGGGAATCATTTCTACCCAACAGAGTATATCTCCTGGATTCTCAAGCCACCTAGCAGGTAACTGAATATTAAAGGATCTACAAACTATATTAAGTTCAACATATATTTGTGGAATGTAGTATGAAGTGATATCAGGTGTCCTACTTTTCCTGGACTAGAACAATTATGTGTGCCTTCTTGTAGAAATTACTAAGAGTACCTCTTTCACTCCAAGGAGTATTCTGGGCTGGGTGCGATGGCTCACACCTGTAATGCCAGCACTTCGGGAGACCAAGGTGGGTGGACCACCTGAGGTCAGGAGTTCAAGACCAGCCTGGCTAACATAGTGAAATCCAGCCTATAACAAATTACAAAAACTAGCCAGGCATGGCGGTGGGTGCCTATAATCCCAGTTACTCAAGAGGCTGAGGCAGGAGAATTGCTTGAACCCGGGAGGCGGAGGTTGCATTCAGACGAGATTGTGTCATTATACTCCAGGTTGAGTGACAGAGCAAGACTTCATCTCAAGAAAAAAAAAATGAGTAGTCTGGTTTGAAAGATAAATTAATTTTCCTAAATATATACCAACTATTGTGGGTTGGTCATGGTGATAACTGCAAATCTTGCTTCCTAATCTTAATAAATGAGCATTAAATAATTTGAGACACAGTGTGATAAGCAGATTTTTTTTTTTTTAAACAGAGTCTTGCTCTGTTGCCAGGTGCCAGGCTGGAGTGTAGTGGCGCAAACTCAGCTCACTGCAATTTCTGCCTCCTGGGTTCAAGCAATTCTCCTGCCTCAGCCTCCCAAATAGCTGGGACTACAGGCATGTGCCACCATGCCCAGCTAATTTTTGTATTTTTTAGTAGAAACGGGGTTTCACCATGTTGGCCAGGATGGTCTCGATCTCTTGACCTCGTGATCCACCCTCCTTTGCCTCCCAAAGTGCTGAGATTACAGGTGTGAGCCACCGTGCCTGACCGATAAGCAGATTAATGGCCTCCTCAAACATGTCCACATCTTAATCCTGTTGAGCCTGTGAATATACTATACCTTAGAGTATAGAGGCATTAAGGTTGCAGATGAAATTAAGATGACTAATCAGTTGACCTTAAATAGGAAGTTTACTTTGGATTATCTAGGGAAGTCCAATGTCATAATCATAGGGGTTCTTAAAGTGGGAAGAGAGAAGTAGAAGGGAATGATGACTGTGGAAGAAAGACACAGAGAAATGCAACAGTGCTGGTTTGAAAATAATAGAGTAGGCACCACAAGCCAAGAAATACAGTGGACATCTAGAAGCTGGAAAGTGTAAGAGGACAGTTTTCATAGAGCCTTCAGGAGGAATGCAGCCCTGCCAGTACCTTTATTTTAGCCCACTGATGTCCATGATAAACTTCTGACATCCAGAATGGTAAGATAACAAACTTGCACTGTTTCAAGTCACTACATTTGGTGTAATTTGCTACAGCAGCAATAGCAAATTAATCCAGAGTTACACTTTTGCCTCGACCATAATACAGGGAAGTAGAAGTGGATTAGTCCTAGGCAGAAGAATCCTAGGACTTACGATGGTACCCAGTGCCCTGAGGGTGAGCCTACAACAGAGTGCCAGATGGAGGTGTAGCCCAGCAGCAAGAAAGAGTGAGCAGCCTGGGCTCACGTGCCAGGTTCACCCATCAGAGGGTACATATACCTTCTTTTTTCCTTTTGGCCATCACCTTCATTATTTTTCAATTACAATATGATCAATCAATTTTCAAAAATTGCTTTCTAGTCCAACAAGATGATTGGCAATAATGGTGACCTACTCTTCTGGTTATCCCAGAACTAAAAAATTCCTGAGATAAGGGTCTTTCAGTACTAAAACCAGGAAAGTCCCAGGGAAATTGTACTTGCTGGCTACCCTAAACATGGCATCATATTTTATTCATTCCGAAAGCAATTCTTAAGTGAGAATGTTTAGTATGAAGAAAATACAAATCAGTAAAACTAATATTTGATTATTATAACTTTAAAACTTTGGGCTAGGACATTAAAATATATAATAAGACACTCTTAGACACCCCCAGTTAAAAATAATCTATTTAAACTCAGTTTTGAGAAAGTACTACAGTTAACATTTTGTGGGATGCCTTATTCAAATAAAGAACACACGATTAAAATGAGCAGAATCAGATTTTTACTTATGATGTTATGGAATTGTATAATAGAAGTGACTCTATTTGTGAAAACATGTTTCTGAGAGATCTTTGTAACTGCGGGATGACTCAGAGACCTTAGCCAGGAGCAGGGAGAGTCTGAGTGGGTGAGACTTTCACCCTCCAGTCCTGTTAGAACCAGCAGAGTCTAGTCATTTCATTTGCAAAGGGTTCTTTGGTCGAAATATAATAAAGACCACTGTTTTCAATCAAAACTATTATGTCACATATAAAGGCCCAGAAAGGTAAGTGATTTCTCCAAAGTCACACAGCAAGCCACAACCTAAGCTCCTGACTAGGCTTAGCTGACTTTCTTCATTAACCTATAATCACCATAGGAATATCTGGAAATATACTTCTTTTGTAAGACTATCTTGTAGGATGTCTGAAGAGTGAAAGAAATACCAAACTTTTAGTGACATAACAAGCTGGAAGGTCCACATGGTTTGTTGCTACACAAAATCATAGCATTAAGTGTTGGAGCCAGAAGGAATCATTTATCAACTCTCTCCTTCTACAACTGGAGTCCAAGGAGGTTAAATGAGGTTTGTTGAGATCATCCTACTAAGAGCAGCATCCGCTGCTGGGGAATTTCATTTCTTTCTTTTTTTTTTTTTTTGAGACGGAGTTTCGCTCTTGTTACCCAGGCTGGAGTGCAGTGGCGCGATCTCGGCTCACCACAACCTCCACCTCCTGGGTTCAGGCAATTCTCCTGCCTCAGCCTCCTGAGTAGCTGGGATTACAGGCACGCGCTCCCATGCCCAGCTAACTTTTTGTATTTTTAGTAGAGACGGGGTTTCACCATGTTGACCAGGATGGTCTCGATTTCTTAACCTCGTGATCCACCCGCCTCCGCCTCCCAAAGTGCTGGGATTACAGGCGTGAGCCACCGCGCCGGCCCCTCCTTTGGTTTCTTAAATGAATATTTGTACTCAAGTCCAGCCTCGTCTTTAAATTATAACTGTACTTAATAGTGCTAGGATATAATATGAAAGTACTAAAGCTTTTATTGCTGAATAATTAAGAACTGAGGAGGGGAAAATAAAGACTAGATTTTCTTTGTTTGTTTGTTTGTAGAAAGTGATTTATTTAAAGAGAGAGAGAAATAGGAGAAGGAGAAAGAAAGAAACAGCTAACTCTCACACTGAGTGAGAGAATCCAGAAAGATGGAATCCAGGAGAGGAAAGCAGCTTCCACACTGAGTGGAAAGAAATAGAGAGAGATGGAGTTTAGGAGGGGAAGACAGGCTTCCACAAGAAAGTGTGGAAGGGGTATCCAGAGGAGAAATCCAGGAGAGAGAAAGTTGGCTTCCAAGAAGAGAGTGTTTGTAGAAGCGGAAAGACTAGATTTTCTTACCAAATCAAATCGACCTGTAATTGTACTCTAAGCCATGTGAGAGTTTTAGAAAGAACTTGAAGGAAGGGTGCTGAACTATTTGTTGTTCATCCTACACCCACTTTCTCATTGAACATTGTCAGCAGTTAAAATAAATAAGTATGTTAATAAGAAAAGGAAGCCACTCTTATATGGAAGGTCCTATACCACTTTACATACTATATCTCAATCAACACATGCAACACCCCATGGGATAGATTTTTTATTAAGACCCTTTATGGTCTGGGCACTGTGGCTCACGCCTGTAATCCCGACACTTTGGGAGGCTGAGGTGGGCAGATCACCTGAAGTCAGGAGCTCGAGACCAGTGTGATGAACATGGGGAAACCCTGTCTCTACTAAAAATACAAAAATTAGCCAGGTGTGGTGGCAGATGCCTGTAATCCCAGCTACTCGGGAGGCTTAGGCAGGAGAATCATTTGAACCCAGGAGGCGGAGGTTGCAGAGAATCAAGATTGCCCCATTGCATTCCATTCTGGGTGACAGAGCGAGATTCCATCTCAAAACAACAACCACAACAAATCAAACACTGCATGTTCTCACTCATGCAGTGAGTGTTGGTGTTGAACAATGAGAACACATGGACACAGGGAGGGGAGCACTACACACTGGGGTCTGTTGGAGGGAAATAGGGGAGGGACAGCGGGGGGTGGGGAGTTGGGGAGAGATAACATGGGGAGAAATGCCAGATATAGGTGATGGGGAGGAAGGCAGCAAATCATACTGCCACGTGTGTACCTATGCAACAATCTTGCATGTTCTTCACATGTACCCCAAAACCTAAAATGCAATAAAATAAATAAATAAATAAAACCCTTTATGTTGTAAGTGACAAAGTCATAACACAAGGCTTGTGCTATGGTTTGATGGTTCCCTCCAAATTCATGTTGAAACTTCATCCCCAATGTGGCGGTATTAAGAGGTAAGGTCTTTAAGAGATGATTAGATCGTAAGGACTCTGACTTCATGAAAATGGATTAATCCACTTAGGGACTAATGAACTAAAGCATTAGTGGATTAATGGGGCATCACGGTGGATTTATAAGAAGAAAAAGAGACAACTGAGCATAGCATGTTAGCACACTCAGCCCCCTCACCACGTAAGGCCCTGTACAGGTCACCTCAGAATTCTGCATAGAGATACCACCAGCAAGAAGGCCCTTATCAGATGTGGCCCCTTGACCACATTTGTGCCTCTACAACTGTAAGAAATAAATTCCTTTAACTTATAAATTACCTAGTTTCAGATATTCTGTAACAAGCAACAGGAAATAGCGAAGACAATGTTTTAAATATAAATGAGCATTGCGGGTCTCATATAGTTGCAAATTCTAGGAATCTTAATACCCCTTGAAGAGTATGAGTCTCAGAAACTTTTGTTTTATGATGTAGCATTATTCCTTACACTGCAGGACAGAATGGGCAACTTGGAGTTGCAGGCTTAATCATCTGAACAAGTAGGAGGATGCTGGTTAGCCTGTCTTGGGCCTTGTACAATCACTGTGACAAACTTTGTGGCTAAGGAGGTAGACATCAAGATTAATTAAATCTAAGTGGCATGAACAATTCTAGACCTCTGGACGAGAAGAGTATGGGAACAGGTAGACCGATGAAGACCATGTTAAGTGGGAAGGGGCACTTTTCCTAAGAAAGAAGAGTTCTCTCTAAAAACAGGAGGGCTACTGAACTAGGAGATGTAAAGAAACATTCATTAGGGTGTAATTATCTTTATGTAGGGATGAGTATATGAGACATCAGAAATATTTGATAGTGCTTTTATTGTTTGTACAACTAATACATAATAGCCCAGACTATGCGGCCAATTTCATCTGGTTCTGATTTGTCCTCTTTCTGCTGTAAGCCTTGCACAACTGTGATATTCATAGACCCTTGTAAGGGATATACCTTTTCTTTCCAAACATTAGAATTATTATATTCAAGTGAGTAATAGAACTCAAAATAGCACTACTGAATTGTAAAAATGATTATTTTGTTAGGGAGGATATAAAACATCTGTTTCTCTGGAAATTGTTTAGCAAGGAGCATGACTTTTGTTGTGTTTTTAAATGTTTTCAAAGGGATTTCAAAATCTTTTAAGGCCATTAAAGGAGTGTTTTAGTGGCTTGAAATGTCCTTTTACATGGTCTGAAGATTTTTCTCACCCACACAGCCATCATCGAAAAATTACCATCTTAACGGTTCAAATGGAGTAAAACAAATCCTTCTCTCCTATAATGCTAATAGGATTTTCAATTGTTCCACCTTTATAGGATATGGAAAATTTAGCCAAAGAATAAAAATTCTAAAAAAACAAACAAAACAAAAATCCTGACACCTTTGAATTCACTTTCAGTAATTTATTCTAGAGAAATAACGACAAGTTTATAAATTTGATTCCACAGGGATTCTTCAAAGTCTTAGAACAGAGAAAATAGAAAACAATCAAAACATTAAGCCATAGAGGATTAGCTAAATGAATTATGACAATGATAATACCTAACATTTGTTGAGCCCATGCAATGAGTCAAATATTGTATACACTATTCACGACACTTATTTATCTCACTTTATCCTCACAACATAAAACATACAAATTAGGTGTTATTACTGTTATCTCCCTTGTCTTCTTCTGCAGTTAAAAACAATGAAACAAAACAAATAAACAAAGGACAGACTGTGATTTAAAGAGATAAAGCTAAATGCAAGAATATCTAGTTTTTAATTAGCAGAGCCCAGTCTCAAATTTGGATTTATCACACTCCAAAAATGCTTGCATTTAAAACACTATGGTATATTGTTATGTATTCAATCAGTGACAAAATATCCCATGATTTAAAAAATATATATAAATCTGTAAGCCTGAAGAGGTATTTAGAAAAATTATTAGGTTTAAACCAGAAGGGTCAGTTTTTAAATTAATATTTATTTGTCTGTATTTTTATAAACCAACTTGTTAAGCTTGTCTATCTTTATGCAATAAAACAGCCCATTTTTATACACCTCATTCTATTTTTCTGTAATGGCTTAATTGTTTACAATGAGGATAAAATACTTTTCTAATTATAAAAGTAAATTAACAATTTCCATTTTGGAAAAAAGAAAAGAAGGAAATATTTTGTCTATCATTGATTTCATTCCATTTAAGTCAATAATTCTTCTTGCCAGATACTGTAGTCATTGGAATTTAGATTGTTCACCTGTTGTATCCAAACCTTCCCAACAAGAAATATTTGATACCTAAGATAGTAGGCACCTGGCTAACAGGATAACAAAATAGAATTTTTAACACAGAAGGCTCTAGCTTATAACTGAAACATAATGCTTCTTCTCGGAAAACATCTGCAAGGGCTGAAAATAATTTTTTAAATGAGTTAATCAAATATTTTTCAACCTCCAGAAAGATTCAAGATTCATTCAACTCTGGCAAGTGATTAGGCTTTCTGCTTAATCCCCTGCTGAATTCATATCTTGCTAATCCTGCATTGTTCCCTCAACGATTGCAAAACTCTGAGTCACTAATGCTCCAATATAAAAAATAATAATTATTCTTCCCTTAACCAAGAGTACTTTTCAGACCCTGCAAAATATCTTTCTGCATTTTAAAGATGTAGGAAAACTACACAATGAAAATTATTTTAATAGGAAACAAATTCCTTTAATTAAATTATTTACTAAATAAGACAATGTTAAAAGGTTTTATGTCCCTCATATCTCTAAAATTATAAATAGAAAGTTCTAAGTTGTTTTTCACCTCAATCTTCCAATGTGCTGTAGTCATTAGAAAGCCCAAACAAGGGCCAGAATCGCATCCACATACAACACTCTTCATTGACAGACACCTAATATATAGGAAGCATGTTTTTTTCATGATGTAAAAAAGCTTTCAAACACAATGTCTAAATGAAGTATGGGTCTTAGATTTAACAGTGACATCTCACAACACCCATCCTCTATGACTTCAGACCACTTTTCTCCTTCCTGAGCTTACAAGTCCACAGGGATTCTTGCCCCAAATCCTGGAATAACAAAATAGCTTTTAAAATGCTCCTGAGGAGTTTGGCCTACTTGTTAAATCTGCTGCCATCGATTGGTGACAAGTGAAGAGGAGAATAAGGGCATTCATAACTCTTCAATCTTGGGCTCTGACTATACATATTAAGGACAGAAAACTTCCCTCTGTCTTTGTGCTAACACCCATGCAATTCCCCAATATTAATAGGCATTTCTTTTATTCCACAGAAATAGAAGTGTTTCGACAAAGAAACCAACAGAATGAATCTTACTCTACTTTGAGCTTAATGGTCAAATTTAAGATATGTTGATGTAGGAAAAGGAATACACAAAAGACTGAGTTGATAATTTCCAATAAGATGGAGATAGTAACAGAGGTTAGGTCGATGTGTTAAAGCTTCAATATCTGAAAGGTTTATAAGCACTCTTACTAATATATGATTTCCTGTCCACCAAAGTTCCTCCCAACTCTTGACTTTCTTACCATACACATTACTTTTCTTCACTATTTAGAAATGTCCTTACCTCACATACACAATACTGAGAAAATAGTTTCTTTGTGTTACAGTGTATGTAATAAAACGGTAGTGTAATCAAATATACTATAATCACCTGAGCTATTATCCACTTTAGACCTGTCGAAACCTATAAATACAACTAGTTTCTTCTAATAATTGAGAAATTCAGAGTTAAACCAGCATCTACTAACCTTCTCTCTCACCGTTTTTTTCTTCCTCTTTGCCAGCTGTTGTAACAGCCAAAAGAGAGGTAGATGTTGTGTATCAACTCATTAATTTGAAAATCAAGGTCTACGAGGCAGCGTACTGAATATAACTGGCACCCAAGAAAGTCCAGTCTCTGGGTAAAGTCAACCTAAAGGAAGAACAATCCTTTAAATATTACAGCTGAAATAATTCTAGTGTTTACTTGGTCTCTGGAGATAATACCTTTTAAGGTATAGGCTGGAGGAGACTAATGGGCAGAATTAAGAGCAGTGATTCTCAACCAGAAAACTTTTGAATCCTCTGGGGATATTTGGCAATGAGTCTACGTTTCTGCGTTTGTTTGTTTTTGGTTATTACTACTGGAGGGCAACTCCAGAAGTGGGAAGAGGCCAGGGACAGGGACACTGTTAAACATATACAGTGTACATGACAGAACTACAACAAAGAATTTTCCAGTCAAAATTTCAATAGTGACAAATTTGAGAAATCCTATTCCTAAGTGTTTTTTAAAAATCTTCCAGGTATACTGGCTCACCCCTGTAAACTCAGTGCTTTGGGAGGCCAAGATAGGATAACTGCTTGAGGCCAGGAGTTCAAGACCACCAGGCAACATAGTGAGACCTTGTCTCTATAAAAATTTTGAAAATTAACTGGTTGTGGTGGGACATATCTGTATTCACAACTATTTGGGAGGATGAGGTAGGCGGACTGCTTGAGCCTAGGGAGTTTGAGGCTACCATAAGCCATGATTTCACCACTGGGCTCTAGCCTGGGTGACAGAAACCTTGCCTATAAATGAATAAATAAATAAATACAGAAGAAGAAGAAAAGACTAAAATGAAGAATCTCTCCAATGTCATATTCCAACTCCTAAGCATGGCATTAAAATTACAGACTAATTCCAGAAGTTTTCAGTATAGAGGAAAAAGGTGCTTTTCTTATGTATGTTGCAGAAAATAAAATGTAAAAAGACAGCAAGTGAGAGGAGGCAGGATTTTACACTAAATATAAAGATGAGATGCTGACAGCTGTGAACTGTAAGAACAACTCCTAAAGCAACCCTTCACTGAGTCAGCCCCACTCCCAGCCTCGCTGAAGATAGCATCAAAAATTATCATTTTTAGGAGTAATAAACTCCTTGGTCCTATATTCTCAAGTCGTATGAAGGTAGATAAATAAGGGAGCTTTATGAGTTAATGCAAATGGGACAGTTGAGGGAAGAAAGAAAACTTCAGTTTTAGAAAATAGATATGTATTCTTTGCTGTCATCAGTTGCAATACAAAAACCTACGAAGCAAGTATCTTAAAATGTTTATGAAGCCTATAGTCTTCCCAGTAGGTAAGCATTTCACATGGCCACTTT
Source organism: Sapajus apella (assembly GCF_009761245.1). Taxonomy (NCBI): domain Eukaryota; kingdom Metazoa; phylum Chordata; class Mammalia; order Primates; family Cebidae; genus Sapajus; species Sapajus apella. Next base: position 21,105,756 of record NW_022436954.1, read on the forward strand.
AATAGTTTATAGAAAATGTGCTATGGTGTGTTTGGCTTATCCAGCAAAGTAATAGTCCAGGGAGAGGAATATAAACGAATCCACCATTTTTTTAAATCTGTTCATTTTTTGACATATAAGATTCCAGTGTGTACATGTATACCATACTGAAATAATTCCAGCAGTCAGGATTTCTCTTTCTTTTCTTATTATTCTTAATAGAAAATGGGTCATTGGAGGACTCTACAATAAATTATGAGTTATTAAAATTTGAGTTGTAGAGCCACTATTCTTAGCCAAGTACAGAAACTTACTTTTGAACAGCTCTTTAGAGACAAATCTATATTAGTTAGATAAGACAATGTATCTCATAAGCTATTAAACAAGTATTTAAATATTTTTCAGAGTTTAAGAATCATGTTTTTTAAAAAACTTAAAGAATATGGGAAAAAAGAAAGATGCAAAAATTATTGGTTCTAACTTTATTAAAGATAAACATAACCATATATATGTTGAAAGAGAACTTTTGTAGAAACTAAAATCAGTAATGGTTATCATTGTTGAATGATTATAAATAATTTTTACTTTTTAAAATTTTTATTTTTCCAAAATTTTCATCAATGAAAATATTTTACTGCGGAAAGAAAAAGAAATGTTTTATTTTTAAAAGGACCTACAGAGAATTTTTTTTAATCTAACTCATTACTAAAACCATTTCCATATCAGTTCTATCCACTCTTATCTTAGAAAACAGGGAGAAGAATGAATTTGTAATAATCGAAGGCAGCGAACAACAAAGTGTGGCCAAATCCATAAACCCCTTTACTGAGCAAAGCAATTTTTTGCAGCTGCAACAGTTGGAATCAATTACTGAAGATTTTCATATTGTAATGTCAGCAGAGTCTCTACTCCTGGGTTTGGAGCTGGGGAGAAAGCCACTTTTGTATTGGGCAGAGGGGCTAAAGAAAAGAGCAATTTGATCATAAATGACTTCATTTCACAAATTATTATGCTATTATCCTGTGCTTGAAGACAAATAGTTTAGGCAGGGTCATAATTTAGCAGTCTTTTGAGACCCTACTGTCTACTTATCATGGCTTTTAAAAAAACTGAGCTTAGTTCATTTCTCACTGGCCCAAGGGAAAGGAAGGCATGTTTTTCTCTTCTATAGGCATCTTTCTAACTTTATTAGCCTTGTGGTATACATGGTACAAATGGGAGTTCATTTTTGACTGAGAAAACTCAATGGGCAGGGATTGGGCCAAGATAACAAAATTTCTGTTAAGAGTTGAGAATAGCACATCTCTAATGCTTAAGATCCACAGGCAGCTCATCTCTCATGTTTTACTTTTGCAAAACTTTTTTTGCATTGTTTTTTGTTTGTTTGATTGGTTGGATTTTGTAGAGCAGCCTACACAGTTAATTCTTCCATTGCAAGTCTCCTGGGCATTTGAATTTTGAGAAATGTTGCTTTTAGTAGTAATTTTCTCTTCATTTCTTGGACCTAGAGAAATAATTAGGCATGTACAGTTTTACAAAGAAGTACTTACAAAGTACAAACCTGTATATGCACTAGGACAATCCCGAGGTCTCTTCTAACCTGCAAACTCTTATATCTTTTGGTCGGCTAGAAATCTCCACTTGAACGTCTCATATACAACTCAAATAAGCAGCAGGCTAAACATCGAATTCTTGATCCACACTTCTAGCATTATATTTACTCTATAAAAACAGGAATTCTCATTGTCACTTACGCAGGAAACTGACATTTTTGACAAGTCTTTCGTAAGCACCTAACATGCCGGTGATCTGCCAGTCTTTTTGAGTCTACCTCCAGGATAGATCTAGAAGCTCTCCATTCTCTCCATCTTCACTTTCGGCCCCTTAGTTCATGCCACCATTGCATCCTCTCCAGCTATCACACTTTTTTCCCACTCCCATCATTCCCCTAACAGCAGCCAGGTTGCTTCTTATAAATCACAGTACAGATTCAACCTCTTTCTTGGCAACAGCCTATCAATGTCTTTTAATTTCATGTAGACTAAAACCCAGATTCTTTAACATATAATTGATGGCGATTTGATTTATGCTGCTTCTTTAAATTACCTTCGGGCCTATTTCCCCTCTATATGCCACCCTCCAGTCACCCTGTGCCCCTTTCATTTCCTCAAACACAGCAATGTTTTCTCCAGCATGAAGGCTCTTTTCTAGGCAAGTTTATGCCATGAAGTTTTTCCTGGCTAAACATTTATTTGTGGTTTAAATCACAGTCAAAATGTTCCTTTTTTGCCACAGCCCTGGGTGAAATCGCGAATACTTCCCAAAGGTGCAGACTGGGGTCTAACTTGGTGTGTAACTGGAGAAGAGGTCCCACATACCAAAATCAGGCACTAAAACTTTGACTTGAAGCCTCTCTTGCATCCCTGCCTTAACTAATCTAGTTTCTACCACTTCAACACCAGAGGTATGGCTCTGCTAAGTTCTTGGATTCATTATGCTAACAGAGTAGTTCAAACATGGCTCCTTACATGTTAGTAATAACTTAAGACTTGTATTATACCATGTGCCAAATGTGGTAGCTTAATAAAAGTATAGACTTTGGATACAAAGTATGGGTTATTTTTATAGGGTTCTTATTTTTTCAAAAGTAGGGTAGAGTGGTGCTTTAATGGCTTAGCTACTACCTTTTTTTTTTTTTTTTTTTGAGACAGAGTTTCACTCTTGTTACCCAGGCTGGAGTGCAATGGCGCGATCTCAGCTCACTGCAACCTCCGCCTCCTGGGTTCAGGCAATTCTCCTGCCTCAGCCTCCCAAGCAGCTGGGACTACAGGCACGCGCCACCATGCCCAGCTAATTTTTTTGTATTTTTAGTAGAGACGGGGTTTCACCATGTTGACCAGGATGGTCTCGATCTCTTGACCTCGTGATCCACCCGCCTCGGCCTCCCAAAGTGCTGGGATTACAGGCTTGAGCCACCGCGCCCGGCCATGCTACTACTTTTAAGCATACAAATAAATATAAATTGTACTCTAACACCTGCTGAAATTCAGGCCTTGATATTATCTAATGTATAATAGTTTTTCCATCATAAGTCACCCTCACCGAAGAAGATACTTTGCGTTACACAACCTGAAGACTTATGCAGGCAGTGCCTATAGACACAAACATATTTTTATAGTGTGTTTCCCTTCTGTATTACTTCAACTCCTACACTACTTACATATTTATAGAAGCCTCTGGTGATTCTTAATGATGTTGTTCAGTTTGGTTTCTTAATAATTTCCTTGGTTTTATGCTAACGTTCCTGCTGTTGATTGTTCTTCTATTTTAATTATGCCACACTCTAAGCAGTACTTCTGGGAGTGGGTTGAAGTTTTTCACTGCAGTACATAACAGGTGAAAATAATTTTTAAAGTCCCATTAGAGCACTAGTTTTTCCTTTGCACTTTGGTAGGGGTGGGTGGGTGCACAGGGCCCTATCAATAGTAGAAATATCACATTCCTTGACTGTAGGAGCTGACGGCCACTTGTAGTGAGTTAGAAAATATAAATTACGGTGGCTAGAACCTATTGAATCCATATTACATACAGACTGGATTAAGTAATCTACATTCATTCTGCCATTTAATTATCACTATAATATGTAATTTGCATATGTCATGTGCATATGCATATGTTATTTGCATGCCCATTTGACATACATGAAAACAGAAGCCAAGAGAATCTCAATTCCATGTCCAAAGACATGCATAAGCAAGCAATGGCAAGAAACAAGGCCTCATCTGGCTCTATAGCCCATGCTTTTAACCACTTTGCTGTGCTTTCCATTGAAAACAACATTTAATCCCATCCTAAAAGTAGAAAGAACATACCACACACACACACACACACACACACACACACACACACACAATCTTTTCCTTGCAATCATCAAGTCTTTTTTTTTAAGTAGTTGTTTATTAGTTTAAGAAGACATAGTTGCAATGCTCAAGGTTGAAGATAAATCACATCACTATTGCTAAAACTTGGCTGACATAACATATAGTCAAAAGAACATAACTTTGGAATCAAGAGTACTGATTTTAAATGTTGAGATAATTGTGCCTTCTCAATGAAATTAGGTAATTTATTAAACCCTCTCAATCTCAGATCCTACATCGGTAGATGGAAATAATAATACATATATAAGAAATTTTAAGTACTAAATTAGGAAATGCATAGAGGATGCCTGGACACAATCTCTGTCATACATTTTCCAAATCAATATTAGTCTTCTCTAGTTTCTAGTTATATTTTTATCTAGTTATATGTTTACAGAATAGTAAACAAAGGATTCTCTTTGTTTTTTCTCTTGAAACCATCACCAAGGACCACTAGAGGCCCTTAGTGATGGCTGACAATCACTTTACTGATCCTATTTCTTACTCAATCAACTTTAGCTTCACTGACCCCCTTGTTGTTCTTTTACTGCACTAGAAACATTCCAGTTTTAATGGGTCTTTGCACTGACTATCCCCATTGCCTTGTGTCATGTTCCTTAGACATCTACTTGATTTGCTCCCTCATTATCTTAAAGTCTTTGTTGAACCGTCACTTTCTCAATGAGGGCAATGAGGGCATTTCTGACCGTCTAATTAAGAATTGTACATATGCACCCCTCACTCTGAATGCCTTCTGAGCTTGAGTCTTCTTGATGTATTATGTGATTTAATTGTTTTATTTATTGTATGTCTTCCTTATCCACTGGAATATAAACTTTATGAGAATAGAAACGTTTGTTTTCTTCCCTGGTTTATTCCCTGTATCTAGGACAATACCTGGTATTTCATAGATGCTCAATAAATATTTATTGAATTAATGAATATTCTAAATGAACGTTTTTAATATAAAAATAAAATTAAGAAAGATCATTATGTAATATGTTAATGGGATCAGATGTCAGACTGAAGTATCAGTGTAATTAGAGAAATGTTATTCAGATACAGCATGTTTGATTGTTCATTATCTCCATGTTTTTATAAAGCCCTTCTTTTTTAAGACTTCATTTTCTGGAGCTTCTTTAGGTCCACAGCAAAATTAAGAGAAACGTACAAAGATTTATCATATACATTCTTCCCCCACATCCGCATAGCCTTCTTCATTATCAACATCCTCCTAAGAGCAGTACATTTCTTACAATGAAAGAACCTAAATGGATCATCATCACCCAAAGTCTATAGTTTATATTAGGGTTCACTCAGTGTAGAATGGCTACACTGAGTGAACAAGGGTGTAATGCCATGTATAAACCATTATAGTATCCTTCAGATACCATAATGCCTAAGTATGTCATTTTGGGAGTACTAACATAAATGTTACTGTGTTTTTTATTTCAAGTTCCTCTTGTTTATTGCTGGCATATAGGAAAGAGATTTTTTTTATATATATTAACCTTGTGTCCTGCAACTTTCCTATAGTCATTTATTTCTGGGAGCTTTTCCATTAAATTTTTAGGACTTTCTAAATAAACATTCATGTTATCTGCAAGCAAAGATCATTTTGCTTCTTCCTTCCATATATGTATATATGTTCTTTTCTTATCTTGTCTTACTGAATTACCTGGGATCCTTAGCACTATGTTCTAAAAGATCGGTGAGAGAGAATATCTTTATCTTATTCCTGATCTTAGTGGGAAAGCTTCTAGTTTCTCACCATTAAATATTATGTTAGCTGTAGATTTTTGGTAGATAATAATATCCAATTTTCTGACCTATATTATTTTCCTTCTTTATAAATAAACTGGCAACATATATTATCAATTGTTGTTTATTCTAGAAAGTCTTTATTTCTTCTTCATTTTGAAGGATCATTTCTCAGGGTACAGATTTCTATTTGGTGTTATTTTTTTCTCACAAGATTTTAAACATTTCACTCCACTCTCTTTGTGTTTGCATGGTTTCTCAGGAGACACCAAATGTAATTTGTATCTTTGTCTTCTATATGTAAGATATATTATCCTCTACCATCTTTCAGGATTTTTTTCTTTAAAAAAACTATTTTTTATTTTTAAGCCTTCTTATATCTCTTTGTTTCTCAGTCACCTCAGCTTTATTAACATATAATAAACAAATAAAAAGTATATATATATATATATATATATAATGTACAATATGATGTTTTGATATATGAATACATGATAAAATTGTTAAATTGACCTAATTAACATATCCATAACATCGCCTACTGATATGGTTTGGCTCTGTGTCTTCACCCAGATCTTACCGGGAACTGGGTGTCTATAATCCCCAAGTGTCATGGGGGGGACCTAGTGGGAGGTAATTCAACAATGGGGCCATTATTCTCATGCTGTTCCTGTGATAGTGGGTGAGTTCTCACAAAATATGATGGTTTTATAAGGAACTTTCTCCCCTTTTGTTCAGCACTTCCCCTTTCTGCTGCTATGTGAGGAAGGATGTATTTTCTTTTTCTTCCACCATGATTGGAAGTTTTCTAAAACGTTCTCAGCCATGAAGAACTGTCAGTCAATTAAACCTCTGAACTTTATAAATTACCCAGACTTGGGCAGTACTTTATAGCAGTGTGAGAACAGACTAATATAATAAGTTGCTAACAGGTAGTGGGGTGGTGCTGTCAAGATACTTGAAAATGTGGAAGGGACTTTAGAATTGGGTAACACACAGAGGTCGAAACAGTTTGGAGGTCTCAGAAGAAGACAAGAAAATGTAGGAAAGTTTGGAACTTCCTACAGACTTGAATGGCTTTGACTAAAAAGCTGATAGTGATATGGACATTGAAGTCCAGGAAGAGGTGGTCTCAGACAGAGAGGAGGAATATGTTGGGAACTATAATAAAGGTCACTCTTGCTATGTTTTATCAAAGAGACTGGCACCATTTTGCTCCTGGCCTAGAGATTTGTGGAACTTTGAAACTGAGAGATTATTTAGGGTATCTAGTGGAAAAAATTTCTAAGCAGCAAAGCATTCAAGAGATGACTAAGGTGCTGTTAAAAGCATTTAGTTTTATGTATTCACAAAGATATGGTAGATATGGTTTGGAATTGAAACTTACCTTTAAAAGAAAATCAGCATAAAAAATTCAGAAAGTTTGCAGCCTTTCTACAGGCTATAGAAAAGAGAAACCTATCTTCCTAGGAGAATGTCAAGCCAGCTGCATAAATTTGCATATGTAATGAGGAGTCAAATGTTAATTGCCAAGACAATGGGAAAAATGTCTTCAGGGCCTGTCAGAGGTCTTTACAGCAGCCCCTCCTATCACAGGCCCAGAGGCCTAAAAAGATAAAAATGGTCTTGCAGAGGGGTCCAGCACTACTCACAATAGCAAAGACATAGAATCAACCTAAATGTCTTCAGTGGTAGACTGGATAAAGAAAATGTGGTACATATGCACCATGGAATACTATGCAGCCATAAAAGCAAATGAGATCATGTCCTTTGCAGGGGCATGGATGGAGTTGGAAGCCATTAGCTTCAGCAAACTGACACAGAAACAGTAAAACAAACACCCCATGTTCTCACTTTATAAGTGGGAGTGGAATGATAAGAACACATAGATAGTTTGGAGGGAATGGCATACACTAGGACTATCAGGGATGGGATAAAGCATCAGGAAGATTAGCTAACAGATGCTGGGCTTTACACCTAGGCAATTGGATGACTTGTGCAGCAAACCATCATGGCACATATTTACCTATGTAACAAACCTGCACGTCCTGCCCATGTACCTCTGAACATATAATAAAAGTTGAAGAAAAAAAATTCCCCCAAATCTAAAAACCAATACTACTACAATTCATAAGGTATTTTAGCAAGGCCACAAAATGTAAGATCAATTTTTTTTTTGTTATCAGCAATAAACAATTTAAAATTTAAAAAAATAGTGACCTTTACAATACCAAAAGGTATAAAACTTATTTATGAATCTAATAAAATATTTGTCAGATCTGTGTACTGCCAAGTGTAAAACACTATGGAATGAAACCAGTTTTGGAAATTTCCATTGATATAATCTTAAGCTCAAATATTATTTTCTCAGCCATGTCCAGTTTACAAATACACTCATCAAAGATGTTTTCCATTTTTCTTAGTACTTTTGTCTGGCATTTAGTTTTGGTCCTTTCTTAGTATTTCCATCTCTCTGCTTACAATGCCCCTCTATTCTTGCATGTTGTCTCCTTTATCTATTAGGCCCTTAGCATATTAATCATTGCTCCTTTAATTCCTAGTCTGATATTCCAACATTCCTGTCATGTCTGCTTCTAATGCTTTGTCTGTTTGTTCCATGCCTTTTAGTATGCCTTGTAATTTTCCTTAATAGCTTGACAGATGTACTGGGTAAAAAGAACTGCTGTAAATAGGCATTTAGTCATACGGTTGCCAGGTGTTGGGGGAAGGGAAGAGTTCTAGAGTCCTGTGATTAGGTCTTGTTGAACCTATGCCTCTGGACTGTGAAATTCACGAGTGTTTCTCAGTCCTCCCCACCTCTTAGGTGTGACAACATAATGAGAGTGGGCTAGCATTGGATATTCCTTTTCCTCTGGTCAGTTAGGCTCTGATAAAATCCTGGCATATCAGGGTTTGGTTGAATGGTTTGTCCTGAGAGCGAGCCTTGTTAAGAAGAAAATAGTGCTCTGGTATATTTCAAAATGTTTCCTTTCCTCTTCATCTTCCAGGAGGATGTGAAGATTTTTTTTGATATTTGCTATGAGAGCCTGGTCAAGCTCCAGAGGGTAAAATTTATAAAAGTCTGGAGGGCTACTAAGACTGAATCCCTATGGAGTTTTAACTCTCTGACTTGTCCACAATGAGACTCTAGCAATTTGCTCGGGTTTTTCTACCTCATCTCTAGTTCTCATGGTGGTTTCTTTAGTTACTCTATACAGTGGTATTTCCTTACCTGTGAAGACCTCTTAGCACACTGAGGACCGTAATATGCTTCCTAAGGAAATAAAGAGTAGATGTGGATGTGTTCGTCTCAGCCTAACATGAAGATTCTCTGAAAAAGAACATCCAGGGAGGTGAACTGTCATAGGCTACCCAAAGCTATAATCAGTGTCCAGAATATGTCAAGATGAGACAAGTAGAAGGCAGATGACTAGACATGGGGAGAAATTTGAGGAGAACAAAACACCTTGCCTACAGGTTTATATTCATGCAAAGTTTTAACACTCTGGTCATCAGCATCACAGAGGGATCCAAGTAAATACACAAGATACCATAGGGATATTTGCATTTTTATATGAACAATTTTTTAATAATGTCACATAAAAATGTTAACTAATTTTATATTTAATTAGTTGCAGGGTGTAGAAGAATTAAAAGTGGTTATATTTAGAGCTCATTTAATTAAAATGGATAAGCTACATTTTGAGTGCATAATATAGATAATCTCACTAAGTTCCACTTCTGGCTCTACTGCTGATTTAATTAATAGGAAGCATTGTGGCATATTAATAAAAAACAAAAACAAAAAGCCCAACCTCTGCTTTTTCCTTTATTTTGATTATGAGCCATTCTGAGTTCTGGATAAGTGGGTAGTTGATATTAAAGGCAGGAAATGTTTATTATTCAATGCAGTAGGCGGCAGTGACATTTCTTATCATTTCAGCATAACTGTGCTAGAGGGTCTGTAAATAGTATTTGCCAAAGGCAATTTTACACATTCATAATATTCTTTGATGTCTGGGCTGGGCCTGGCTGACAGAGCCCTGGAGGCTATCTTTCTGCTTCTCTGGCAGGCTGATAAACCAGTGTAGGGGATTATGGAGAAACAAAACAAACCCCAAGAATTGAATTTAGTAATTTCTGAATTAAATTCACCTTAAGGAAGCCAATGTCTAGCAGGCTGTGGCCATTTAATACGTGGTTATTGAGTCGGGGGAGGGGCAAGGCTATGTGGTATAAATAATCTCAAACAGGAAATTTTATGTTCAGGAAGCATTCTGGGCAGATGGGACTTCCTTCTTCCGCACAGGAAAGAAGAGATGAGAAAAGTGAAGTCCTCATTCTCAGGAATATGAATAACATTTAATAATGCAGTGACATTTATTGAACTCTTACTCTGTTTGCTAGTGAAAGCACATTTTGTGTATTTAATCTTTTAATCACAGCATTGGACCTATAAGATAAGTGAAAAACTGAGTCACAGACCAATTAACCAAGAGTATGCAGCTAGTTAAGTGGTAGAACATCAAAAATAACAGCAAAACCGCTGAACACATTTCCTCTCATTTATCAGTAATGATCCATAAAATTATCCTGTGATTTTCTTCCTAAAATATATACGTTTCTGAATTACATTAATGTATTTAGGTTTTTATTTCTTCTTATGTTTACTACTTGTCTTTGTCTAGTAAAATATAAGTTTCATAACATTAGGACATTATCTTATTTTCTGCTTTGTCCACCACACCAGGACTACTTCCTGGCACAGAATAGGCAATTGGTAAGTGTTTATTGAATCCATTTCTTAAAGGCGTAGCAATTTGTCTCAGAAAGTGTTCTTAGAGGCAAAATGAGGCTCTATCTTATGCTAATCATAAAATGGTGAAAGACCCAATTTAATTTCCCAAAATGTGTCAAAATATGAAACCTATATTGTACTCCAAATCAATGCCAGAGTTTTGATTTTCTTACTTTCAGAACAATCCTGGGTAGGAAAAGCACCTTGCAGGCAGGTTTTATAACATTCTGGCAGTGTGGAATTGGTGGTTTAAAAAAAGGCACTTTGAAGGCAGATATGGGTTCAATTGCCAGCTCCATCATTTCTTTACATGGTGACTTTGGACAGGTTTTGTTACAATATGTCTTTCGGTCCTCATTTTGTGTGTGTGTGTGTGTGTATGTCATGGAACTTCAGAAATTTCACTTTTCCCATTCTGGCAGCCTAACCAAGAAGATGGTGATCTACAGTCTTATTTTCTTTTCTTTTTTTTTTTTTTTTTTTTTTTTTTTTTTGAGACGGAGTTTTGCTCTTGTTGCCCAGGCTGGAGTGCAATGGCCCGATCTCGGCTCACCGCAACCTCCACCTCCTGGGTTCAGGCAATTCTCCTGCCTCAGCCTCCTGAGTAGCTGGGATTACAGGCACGCGCCACCATGCCCAGCTGATTTTTTGTATTTTTAGTAGTGACGGGGTTTCACTGTGTTGACCAGGATGGTCTCGATCTCTTGACCTCGTGATCCACCCACCTCGGCCTCCCAAAGTGCTGGGATTACAGGCGTGAGCCACCGCGCCCAGCCTTACAGTCTTATTTTCTACAAAATATCTTTTGTCCCTCGACCATGTTAATATTTGAAAACTCCACTTTTATTGTATGACTTCCATACTGAGGAATTTAGTTTTGTATTTCATTTTCAGTGACATTCAGGCTCTTCAATCTGGTATTCAAGTCATTCTGACATTTCCTACCTCCTAATCTATTCAAACTTGCCTCTCTCTGCTTTAGGGGAGACACTCTTCTGATCTTCCCTTATAGATACATCTATCCCCTACCTGTTGTATCCATAGCCTGCACAACCTTCTGTCTTCTGCACCAATCATCTCAGTCCCAGCGGCCTGTTTTACTTAACACTGCTCTTAAATATACTACCCATATCCAGGCCCCTCATCCCTGTTGATTCCCTTAATATTCATTAGCATCTTCTTCATGCTAATTTGTTACCAATTTTCTTTTCCTCAGCTACCAGTTTGTAATGTTCTACCTGCCTTTAAGTTAGTAGTGTTGCATGGATTAAATTTCTCTCTTGAACAAAATGTCCTGTACCAGCTGGGCATTTTTTCTTATTACATCTGTTCCAGTATTAGGTGATCAATATGTTATGGGTAAATAATACACTAATAGCTACCTATACTGCTTCATATGATTCATTGTTTTTAAATATAAAATAATTATTCATTGTTAGTGTGAAAGATGCTGTGATATGGTATCCGAATCCTTATTCAGGAATGATGAACTTCTTCCTTCAGCTTCTGAGGGTGAGGTGGACAAAGTGCTATGCCCTGCTGTTCCACTTCAGAAAGTGCCTCCGTTAAAGAGAGCCACCTTGCTCAATGCTGGGTGCTGCTTCCTGAGCTACCAGCATCCATGACCAGTTTATAGGGGAGCATTAAAGTTGGGCACCCTTGCTCCACTCAGGACTCTGAAGGGTCATGCATTCTTCTGAGACTTTTGTAGAGTTACTTGTGATCTCCATTAAAACTTCCTGGCAGCCTAAGTTCCCCCTCTGTCCAATCCTGCTTCTTTCCTTTCTCTTCTGCAGATATGAATCCCAAGACCATGTTCTACAAAAGCTCCTATGCTCTAAACTTCTCAGTCTGAACCTCAGAGAGTCCAACTGGTGACATTTACTAATCACACACTTTTTTTACTCATGAAGAGAGTAGAGAATTTGGATTAAATGAGAAGAGAGACAATCAAAAGTGAAAATCAGCAGGAATGAGTGAGCCTTATATTTGCGTATCACAAAAAGGTTGTGTTGGTTTCGCTTTGCTTGCTTGTTGGATTTTCTTTTCTAAAAAGGTATTGCCCTTTTTTTTTTCATTTTCATTATCCCTATAAATATAAATCATCATTGTCTTTAAAAATTATAGATAGAAATATATGCAAGAAAGAAAATTAAAATGAGAATTGTACTTGAATTGTATAGTTAGAATGAATGAAATGGGGACAGATTGCTAGGCTTCTCTGCATTACAAAAACCAATTTCCAGCCTCAAGGAGAGACGATCGTATGATTTATTTTATTTAAGAATGAGTATGAAATGTGTCAGAATGGCCTAAAAATGCTCTCTTATGTATTTTTATAACCACAAATTTGAACACTCTAAATGTCCTAAAATAGGAAGAGTGTTATTGCCTTTATCTAAGACTTTAATCTGTAGTGTAAAAAAAAAATACTCCAGTAGCATGCATCATTATATATTTGCCCTCTCTGTGAAATCAGCTGTATACAGTCACTTTAGCAGCACTGACTAATTGCTTCAGTTCTGCCAATAAATGTATTGCCGATGATGACACTCTTTAGTTTTATAAACATTCAGAAATATTCCCTCAAATTGGCTTGCTCCCTAGCAACCATTTTTTGTAAAGATGAGCACCTTCGATGGTGAGAACAAGCATTTCAACCCCTCAAAAATAACAGCACGGATTTTTTTTCTACTTGCCCTCGCCAGTGAATATGAACCCTCATTTTTCTTGAAAAGAAAGAACATATCATCAAGCAAAGATTTTTAACTTCTCAACTTCATGTTAGTGGCAACATGTTAGGGTCAGAAAGTGTTTTTGGGGACAGGCTTGATGCTTGTTTTTTTTTTGTTTTGTTTTGTTTTTTTTTCCTGAGAAAAACTGCATTAGAACAACACACACACACAAAAATGCCCCTGAGATTTAATTATCTTTTTATATTATTTTTTACTACAAAGCCACTTACTCTTTTATTGTGTTGCTCTGTTGGAAAAAAAAAATCTTTAGTAGATGTATTTTTTTTTTTTTTGTAATGGTAAAGGCAGTATAACTTCAAAGATAGAGGGCTCTGCCTTTCTTGTGTCTGTAAAAAGGAGCTAAGTGCTTTGAATAGTTTCAAGGTGACATGAAGGTTTGGGACCAAAACTGGTATAGAAAAGGTCCAGGATAAGGAATTTGGGGTATTGCCCCTTCAGATGTCATGTAGTCTTGCCTCTGATTTTAGCCTATTTTGGTTGCTGGTAACATAAAATGTATGCATTTAGGTTATTCACAAGAGTGCTCTTCCATAAAAGTACAAGTTGTTTTCACAAACCTCAGATAGGAGAGGGATAAAAATGAACATCCAGAATAGGCCGATGCCAAGGACTATGAAACAATAGGAAGCCAAGAAGACCTCTTCTTAAACTTTCCTCTTTCTTTGTCTTCACACATCTGTTGTTGCTTTAATTGTTCTTTGTCTTACCAGGTTACTTTTTCCCTTTCCTCGTGATGGGGCATAACTACCACCAAAAAATAGAGTTATGGTTTGAGTGTTTATGGCCCTCCAAAATTCTTATGTTGAAATTCTAGGTCAGGTGCTCTCACCTGTAATCCCAGCACTTTAGGAGGCCAAGGTGGGCAGATCACCAGAGGTCAGGAGTTCGAGACCAGCCTGGTCAACATGAGGAAACCCCATCTCTACTAAAAATACAAAAATTAGCCAGGTGTGGTGGCAGGTGCCTATAATTCCAGCTACTTGGGAGGCTGAGGCAGGAGAGTCGCTTGAACCCAGGAGGCAGAGGCTGCAGTGAACCAAGATTGTGCCATTACATGCTATCCTGGGTAACAATAACAAAACTCCATCTCAATTAAAAAAAAAACCCACAAAATTCTAACTCTCAATATGATGCTATTAGGAGGCGAGGGTTTTGGCAAGTGGTTAGGTCATGAGGGCAGAGCTCTGAAGACTTGGATTAGTGTTCTTATAGAAAAGTCCCCAGAGAGCTGCCTTGCCTCTTCCACCATGTGAGGACACAGAAGTTGCCAACTATGAAGGAGAAAGGGCCCCTCATTAGACACAAATTAATCTTGGACTTCCTAGACTCCAGAATTGTGAGAAATAAAGTTTGGCTGTTTAAAGTCACCCAGTCTATGGTATTTTGTTATAGTGGCACAGATAGACTAATATAAGCAGGTTTATAACTTTAGTGCTCAGCCAGACTGACACTCATATTTTCTCGGTTTTCAATTTCCAGGAAAGGCTTGGATTAATCTATTCTAGAGTGTCTGTTGTCTTTCGATTGTCTATAAATTGTGTCCAGGAGTGAAAGTTAAGCTGAAAAATGATGGCACCTCCCATTTCAATTATGTGGCTAAGACAAAGAAGAAATATAAAAAAAATAATCAGGACAATTATCTGAAAAGTGGGGATTGGAAAGCAAGGAGGCAGAGACAAAACAATAAGTATCCATATTACAATTTGTGTCATGTTTGTGAACTATTAGTCTGAAAAACAAGAAGCGCACAGGAAGGAATATTTTAGGCATAAAACTCCATAGTTAAATTCTTATGTCAAGCAATATATACTTGAATGTGGCATTAGTCTATCTGGAAGAATATCTGGAGACTTATTTAATTGTTAATTATTTAATTCTATCTGTCCTCTGTTTTTTTCATTCATTCATTCACCCATTCATCTGTTCATTCATTCTGCAAGTCTTATGTATTTATCTGATACAGAATTAGAGACAGATAGAAACATGGAAGCAAGAAATGTATCCAGGGTAAATCTCAAGGTTAGTGAATGTGTTGGGCAGAGTATGCCAATTGCTAACACATAAACACACACACACGCACAACAATGGTTTAAAATAAAAATAGCTGTATTTTTATCTATTAGAGTCCTATTTAGATTGGGCATTGGAAGGAGTTTGGTTTCACACGGGTACTGAATAACTTGGACTTTTCCTATCAAATGATTCCTGCCATTCCTTAGACACCAAGAGTGTTTTGCGGGATCCTCTGCATCTGGCCATCTGATGAATGATGAAAGAGAATGAGAGGATCTCATGTAAACTTTTAAGGCAACGGCCTAAAATGGCATGCCTCACCTCTTCCCACATTTCATAGCTCAGTACTCTGTAACACAGATGCACCTAAGCTTGCTTGGAGGTTACGGTATGAAAGCTATTCAGACACTCACTCAGAAAGTGAAAAAGAAGAGTAGTGCCCTGAGACCCTGAGCAAGAGAAGACCTGCTGTGGACCTAATCTTTTAGACAGACACTTTCAGGATTTCTTTCGGATATACCACCCTCAACAAGAAATGAGAATATACGGCCAAAGTTCAGGAATGCCTTGGATACTGAAATTTTCTGGAAAAAACAATGCTATTGTGATTATTTTCAGGTGCAGCTTGGTGCTTGTCCATAGGTTCATCTTCCAAAATGGTTGAAGGTGCCTCCTGTATATGAATCACTAAGTCCCAGTGGTGTCCAAGGGCTGGATATGTGTGAAGAATTGGCATAAAACTTGCATGACCAAGCTAGACGTGCATGATGTAACTCATAGCGCAAGATGGAGCTGGAAGTGGAATGAGAAGGGCAAGGCTATGCTAAAGGAGTAGGGGCCTGGGGTCAGGTCTTCCCATGTCGCCATTTTCTAGCATCCAAGGAGCCTAAGCAACCTAGATTTAAATGTGGTTTTCCATGTTGTTATGAATGTATTTGACCATGTGAAAAGCTGGAATTGCATTTTATTTAGCAGGTTGCCAACTTGATTCACAACTCTTAAACATTGAGATGTGTTGTAGGTGGGCATCCATGGGTACCCTTGGCCTGGGCCCCCGAAATATTAGGGAAGTTCCTTGTGTTGAGCTCTAGCAGTGTCTGCCACAATGGACAACCAGTGTGATTTTAGGCTTCACCCTGCATGCTTCTAAAAGGAAGGGGAAACTGAAAATAGCTACCTTCTATTAGACAAAGTGAAAAATTTAATTGCTATGTTGCATCAAGCCTGATTCAATGGACGATTTTGCCTTATATTACCCTAAGCAGTAATAAACTCTAAAAAGCAACTAATTAAAATCTCTGGTTTAATTTAATAAGTACCTTTTTTGAACTCTTGGTATGTGTTGGACACTATGCTAACAAATTACATTATTCTATTTAACAATTATATTAAGTGTTAGTCCCATTTGACACATCAGGAAACATAAGCTGAGGAAAGAAGCTGCAGATCTAGAATTGGTAGGTAGGGTTATCATAATAAAAAGTTTGCATTCTTTTCAGCAATAGTGCTTCACTGTCTTAGGCTGGAATGGACCTTTGATGGCAGGAAGTCCAATGCTCTTTGTGCCCATTTGGATTCCTGAATTATCTCTTTTATGATCCTGCCTGACAAATGGTTGACCTGCCTGTGTATGGACACTTCCAGTGACAAGCTCTTTATAGATTTATACATTACGAAAATTAGCATATTACATTAACTTATGAAATGTGATGAATTTATGTATATGTATCTTATCTGGGCTATTTGCTAAGTATCTGTATTGCCAGTGTTAGTGGGTCACGGACTTGAAAATCAAGTTGGATAAAATAACTGCATTCAAAATTTAAAGACTCCAATTTGTTGAGTTGTCTGTATTTATTTTCCTTTTTCGTGAAGAAGAAGGGATTAGGGAGACAGTTGAGAAGAATGTGGAGATTAATTTTTTTTTCTGACATTTGGCCTCAAACCAATCCTCCATGGAGATGTGTGTGTGTGTGTGTGTGTGTGTGTGTGTGTGTGTGTGTTTGTAGTGTGTGTGTGTGTGCGTGTATACTACAATAAATAGAACAATCCTCTAGTGTATTATCCAGATTGAAAAAGTTTTGAGAATGAAAGTGGGTTTTACTGATAATTATGCACAAACTGAAATAGTCCCAGACAAATGGGGACCATGTTCAATTTTGTCACAAATAAAAACATATATATATATATGTTTTATATATTTATTTATTTATTTATAT
>NW_022436954.1:21123601-21157834 GCF_009761245.1 Sapajus apella
TATATGTATAAAAATATAAATAAATATATATACATAAAAAATATATATATAAATATAAATAAATATATATATACATAAAAATATATATAAATATAAATAAATATATATACATAAAAATATATATATTTATATAAATAAATATAAACATATATATATATATGCCCAGGATGCATATTTAGATGACATTCAAAGAAAGGCTAAATTACCAACAGAACACAGATTAGTAACTGCCAAGGCTGAACCTGGAATGAGGGGAGCACAGGGGAATTTTTGGAGATGACAGAATTGTTCTATGCCTTGATCATGATGGCTGCTACATGACTGCATGTACTTGTTTGAGCTCCCAGGAGTTTGCACCAAAAGTGGATTTTACTGTACATAAAGTCTACCTCATTTTTTTTTTTTAAAGAAAATTAGTATGGTCAGGAGATCCTGGTGGAAACCTGACTTTAGAAGGAATCATTTATTTTGACTTTTCATTATAAAGAAAACGGTAAAAGAAGCATCTACCCTCTTAAGAAAAGAAACAACATGATATAAAAAACAGCCATTAGATTCACTTCATGACTAAGTTAAAGAAATGGTACCAATCTAGAATCATTCCAAAGAATAAAATCTTAAAAAAATAGGGGCATTTTCTTCCCCTATTGGCACATACCACAAAGCAGTTAGTGGACAGTTTGGACTAGACAATCACCAGTGTTCTGCATGGGGGAGCAGCGGAAGTGAGGAAGTGCTCAGCAAGGAATGACTTAGGTTCTGACAGAGGGTTAGTCCCTTGTAGGTGGAGCCAGGAAACCAGGGACTAAATAGCAGGGAGGGAGTGCTCAATAAACTACTCTGACAAAGAAGATTTGTTCATGAAAATACTTGAGACATCCCCTGAGTAATATCATTGATATTTGAGGAGATTGTTTTTACAGATGACTAAGTAAGTAGACACAAGAGATAATTAAATATGAATTATTCATATCAAGGTGACTGCCTTGATACCATGGATGGTTGAGGTCAGCAAAGCTTGACTTATGTAAAGCTTAAAGTATACTATGTAGGAGCATCTTAATTGCCTTGTAGGACATCTTCTTGACAGTTCGTGTCATTTTCATATTGGCAATATCACTACTCCCCAGGTCCTTAAAAAATACATGGATATAATTAACATTAGCCCAAATTTGGTCTACAATTGCTTTATTCTACAACTTGTCCTAATTTTCCATTTCAAAAGACATATGTATTTAATTTTCCCAGGGTAAACTGAGATCTCCAAGACCCGTTATACTTCTAAAATTCAAGGATCCTAAAATTAAATTTGTATTTAAAAGCCCTAATCAACTTGGCACAGTTACTGATATTAACGGAAAGTAATGCACATAGTATTAAGAAGGGCCTCAAATCTTGGTCCTATCCCTAACTGTGGGAACGTAAATCCTATCTCCACATGTGTAAAAAAGGAGAGAATTCATACTACTTTCTCATAGGTATAGGGTTGTTATAGAAATAAAATGTAGAAACAAAAAGAGAAATACCTTTGTAACTCTTATACCAGCAAGTAACACATAATAAGCATTCACTAAATGTCAGCTGTATGGTGCAAGGCATGAAATAAAGTTTCCATGTTACATGCTGCCTTAACATCTGAAACTGAGTCTCTCAGATGGCCTAACTGCAAGCTCTTCTCCTTGACTCTATTCCTGCAGATAAGGTTCCCTTACCAAACAACTTTGCTTATCATCGAGACCATGTGTAGTCTCCTTATCAATATGGACCATGTAGAGACCATGTACAGTGGCTGCTTATCGCTGAGTAGTGGGTTTCTCACTGCAGAATGATTCAAATAAGTCAATCACATCCTCTCATGGGAAGCAGAGGTCATCTCTTCTCCTTGTTACTATAAAGTCTGCCTCACATAGCCCCTGATTATTCTCTCTGTTCCTGAGTGTAACTCCCTGCGAGTGGCCTTGTATGGCATATGGTGTCCAGCTACCTTGGGCTGTGAATTTAAGAGACTAATAAACTGTTCTCGATCTCATCTGTGTTGGGGGTCAGGTGTACAGCACTCTCTCTAACAGGGTGAAACAGAGGCAATCAAACAAGCTGTTTCTAAAGACAATGAAAAGTAAAAGTATTAGTGATGTTAAGTAACAATACTATCACTATCTATGTGAGTACTCTAAAACCTTAATTGAGAAAAATAAGTACCCACACTGCAGCACTGAGACTAATTAGTAAAACTTCTTTTATTTTTATGCCTCAAAACTTTACAGTGCCATGATTTTTATTCCCATCTAGGAGATTAACAAAACACTGTGGTTTACAGAGAACTATTTATAGTGTAGAAACAAATTAGTAGGTTCATTGAAGGATTTGTAAACTCCTGAAGACTGGGGGAGCTGACATAGAACTGTAGACCTCTCCCTAAATCTTGAAGACTTAGCGGTGTATATATGGGGATGTGGGCATGTCTGTATAAGATACATAGGGATTTTTACATATCTGCTACTTAAACTAAGCTCATGACCTGCTGAGTGAAGATTGAAGTGGCAATAGCTGAAGAAGTCAAGGAAAGGGAGAGACATAGTCGTTCTCCAATGACTATATGCACAACCCACATATTCCCAGGCCATACCTGCTATGAGTGCTAATGATACCATACAATAAAACACATACATCATATAATGACATGACCCCTATTTGATGGACTCAAGTCCACCAATATTCCCCAATGAATTGGCTTAAGGGTCTCCTGGGAGAATCCTATATTATGTTGCTCTTGTCTGATATCATTGGCTAACTTTGCTTGGCCATTTAGTATCTCATGGCTGCCACTGCTATTGTTGTTATCTATTACCTCATTTGTGGCCATTCCAAAGTTCCTATGTTTCCAACTTTTAATTGCATGTTGCTGTTCAGAGCTTATAGCTTGCAATGAATGCCGAGAATGAAGTACTCAGACAATTCCGGCTGAGTGGGGCAGGGGACCATTCTTCCGAGAGAATGTCATCTCAGAAACCGTCTACCAGGTATTTATTGAAAGGACTTGTATTAACTACAAACATCTACTGGATGGCTATTTGAGGTCAGTTAGTGAGGCACCTGTGACCTTGTACAACACTCCAGCTGCAATCTCAGGAAGCTTTTTACAGTGTTCCTTATCACACCACACATTCCACTCTCTGTCCTGTTTCAAGGGTCAAGGAGTTTCATTCTCATGCCAAATAACATACTCACCACAATGCCTCCGTATTTTTCCATGCCCCAACCTCAAATGCCTTGTACATAAGCTTGAATATGTTCCCATCTGACCCCCACAGGCTGGAGTAGCCTAGGTTCACTGCATTTTTCCTCTTATGAAGTCATGCTAAATACTGCAGAAACGTAAAGGTTTCTTTCCTTTTTCTCACCTTTTGTTTATGCCCATTATACAAACAGCACTTTTGCTTTCTCTCTCAGACCCCTCTGACCACAGGTCTGGGCATCACTGCCCCCTGCCCTTCACTGTTTCTTCCTTTTAGGCAAGAATTGACCATCACTCTCTTCTCACACTGACAAAAGCATCCTAAGCCAACCAAATTCTAAATGTCTATCTATTCATTTTACTAGTTATGCACAGATATGTCTGAAATTTCCATTAGTTTCGGGCCAGGATCCCTAATATGTAAGATCTGAGAAGTGGCAAAGAGCTCTGCAGTCACTGTGTTCATTCCAACAGTCATTCATTCATTCCCTCACTCATTCGGGATCTCAGTAAACATATATTGAATCTCTTCTCTGTAGGAAGCACAGTGTTAGGCATTGGATCATTTGCAGTCTAGGGCAGTTGTTCTTTGAATAGCTGCATCACAATAAGGTAAAGCATTTGTCAAAAATGTAGAAATCCCAATCTATACTTGCTTTCTGAATCAAAAATCTCTCTAGTAGGGGCAGCACTAAGTGGGAAAGTTGGGTTCTTTTATTGAAGAAAAAAGGCTAAGTTAGAAAGCACTAGAGTTAGAATCATTACTAAAACTCTTGGCCAGAAAAGCCAATTCAATGAGAGTCGATAGCAGACATGGGCGGGTTGGGGAAGTGGGGAAGTTGCGGTGGTACTTGAAGAGGAGATTTGCATCAGCCAAGCATGTAAATCATAGACAGCTAATAGATGGGGCAGTTCCAAAATTTCCCAGCAGCCCTTTCAGAGATACGATCTGATCTCCAAGTGGAGCAGGTCTTGTGGGTTGGGCTGTTTTATTCCGATTCCACAGTGCCTGCATCTGAAGGAAAGGGCATTAGGAAAGTGACTCGAGATCAAATCTGTCAAAGCAAAGAGGACCAGTCCATTGCCGGCTGCAGTGACTCTAATAGTCCCTCTAAGATGGGAAGTCTAAGGCTTTCTGATTAGGCCATCAACAGGAATAGGGGCCCTAAGGAATATGCTCTAAGAGTCATCACTGATGCTTCTCCCTTTACCAGCTTGAAGCCCTGCTGCCTTTCAGGCAAGACACCTGCCTGATTTTCCTATCAGTCTTTAATAGTTAATTCCCACCTTGTAAGTTAAAATATTTCAGCAACTCCCTTAGGCCAGATAAATCCAAGTAAGTTTAAATTAGATGCCTCAGCAACATCAGTCATTCAAAAAGCTTCCAGAGAGAGCAAGCCACACCCTTTCTCTCATAACAGACAGAGGGTCTTGAATGAAACCCCTTATTGGGCTTTCTCCATGGCTCGGGGGCAGAATTGGACACATTTGTATTACACCTCAGTTGGACTTTTTTTACAAGCCATAGGAAGGATACATGTTACATTTAAATGAAACCTCGACATTTCTCAACACGGCTGTAAAATTCTGTTTTTAGCAGAGTACTGTTAGCAATGCAAAAATCTGATCACTTTCCTCCTGTGCTAAAACACATTCAAGGACTCTCACCACCTACTGAATTGTGCCTTACCTTCTTTTGCTAGAGTAGAATCTACGACAGTTTAGCCAGACACGTTTTTCAGTATCGCCTCCACCTCATTCCCCAAGTACTTTTGTATCTCCAGCCAAACAGTTCTGTGTATTCTTTTCCAGGACAGATTTTCCTGAATATTGATCCATACCTGGGCTCACATCTGCTTGTCTATGGAGAATGCCTTCTGAGATTACTGAAATTGTGCCCATCCTTTAGAACTCTTTTCAAATACTACTTTCTCCATTATGCCTTTCCGCAAGCAAATATGGATGAAGTATCTCCAGTCTATAAAGTCTCATAAGACCCTGCACTTCCATTATCTAACCATAGGTATAGAAAACCCCAATTCTGTGAAGCCTTCCAGCTTGGTCCTAGTAATAGTCATCTTTGTATTGGTCATCTATGTTTTGTATTGGCCATCTATGTTGGGATCAACATCTTATGCATAAAATCTTCTCAGTAATACATACCACATTTTGTTGGATATGATTTATTTTCACTTCTCTCTTTTTGTGACCCTCATCCCCTTTTTTGTCTCTTTTGTCTTGTTTATATGCTGACGAACAATCCCCCATGGGGTCAGTTAGCAATGCCCTCTTCAAACAAATTCCAAACCTTACTGTAAACTTCAGGTGAATAAAGTTTGCTTTTAGCTTGTGGGATTAAAGAATGTTTATAAAGCACTTTGGAAGGGAAAAATCTCCCTACACATATTAATTGCTATTATTAGCGATTTTCATTCTTGTAAAATGTCTTAGAGAACTAACTAACACCAACCAGAGATCCTGTGTGGCATGCTTAGAATCTTGGCAAGTAGAAACTGGTATCGAAATTGTTAAATGGCAAAGTCTCCTTTGATTCTGAGGTTAACCTCAAGGATAATTACTTTTCATTGTAGAAATCTGGCCAAAGTGGCAGTGACATCTGCTTTGGGGAAGAGAAACAAATTATATTAAAAAGTTCATATCTTGGTTTAATTTTGGCTTGCTTTCAAAAATATTAGAGCAACTAATTTAGATTTATGTTAGTGGTTCTGCTTTTTCCATGCTTACCACCTTGTCATGCTTAATGAACACTTTTTTCTTTCTAAAACCAATTAAAAAATTCATGATCATAAATGTATGCTGATAAAATCTTACCTCTATATTGAGAACTTTTCATAACTTGCCTTAGGAGGACATTTTTGAAATTGTACAGCTAATGTTGATTTGCAAACTGCATAGCCTCCTGTGTCTTCCAATGGAATAAGAGCTGAAACAGGGGTTGAAGGCTCTTATTTATCTCTGCAAAGGTAGTTAATCCGTAGACATCCAGATAAAAGAAATGTGACTGAAGGAAATCATGAAAACGTGTTTTCAGGTCCTTCAATATTTCCAACTCAAGCAATTTAAGCAGTTGAACACATAACAATAATCTTTCACAAAAGATGATAATTCCTGCCAGCATCTATTTTGTAGAAACTTAAGAGCATAAACAAATGAAAACATAATACTATGAAGACAACCAGAAACCAAAGAGTAGAATTATAACAAAATTCCATTTTATGACTTTTCTAAGTACCCAGGGTTGTATGAATTGCTTGTATACAAAATATTTCTGATTTGATATTCCACAGAACTTGACAAATAAACAGATAACAGTCACCTATAATTAGGGCATTTTTAGGTAGCAAACGTCTCCTAAATGCTAGATAATTATTTCTCCCTTCAAGCAGAAATTTCCCTTCTCCAATTTTTAAGATAATATCAATTATTACAGTATAAATTGTACTTAAAATGCCAAAGTAAATTTCAGACCAGCACCAATCTAATCAAATCAATTTTATATTTAGAAAGCTCAATCTAAACTAAGTTATATGTTAATGTTTATTTACATTAATTCATTAATTTATTTAGCAAACATAGTCCAATTAATGTGCTGAGTGCTCAGTTTGAGAAAACAAAGACAGTATTATATTCTGCTGTCAAGAAGCTTGGCCTGTGACCTTAAACTTAACCTTAACCCGACCTATATCCTATCCCTATCACACATAAACTATAAATCACAAATCTTCATGATAAGGTCTATGGTAGAAGGAAGAACAGAATTCAAAGTGGCCCACAGAAAGATACAACTGACAAAAACGAGTGGATTTTACTCAATGAAACAATAAACTTCAAACTAAAGCGAGCCAGCCTCAAAGATGTTCAGAACAATTCACTGGGATACTGGAGGAAAACAGAGAACAGCTATGCATACTTATTGTTATCTTGTATTATTTATTTTTATTTGTGTATGATTTATATGTAATACAGAAATATACTATTTAAAATTAATTGAGTCCTGGATGTGATTACTCTTTATTTTTAACTTATGGTGTACACAACAAAAAAATCATAGACCACTTATCTTGGAATCATCAAGCCACTGATTGATTTTAAGATGGTAATAACATAGCCTTTTCTATTTTAGAAAGATGACTTGATGACAAGTTGAAGGGTAAATGGAGTAGAGTGAACACGGGCACACGTAAAAGTGAAGGATGATGCATTTCTGAATGAAGGTAAGTAAAGTGAAAATGAAGAGTAGAAGACTGGGTTGAGATATGTCAGGGAGGATGAATCAACAGGACTCAGTTTATGAGGGGAAAGGGTACCTAGAGAGGCCACCTCTCAGATTCTAGGTTTGGTGATAGAATTAATGGTAGATCATTAGTTGGGATATCTAACACAAGAAAGGATTGGGCCAATTTGGAATAAAAGGAAGCCTGAGTTCAGTTTGGCACTTGAGTTGTAGATGGGGGAGGCATCTTTCTAAGTAGAGATGTTCAGGTAGCAGTTGAATAATTACCTCTTTTACTGAAGAAAGACCAGATGGTGATTCAGATTTATGGGTGCTTTTAAACATAGATGGTAGTGGAGTTGTTTATTTTTTAAATGAGGAGGCCAAATTTAGATTTCTTGGAAGCACTTAAAACCTTGTGCTTAGACGGAATAAATAGTTGCTTCCATAGTCTCGTTTCTTAGTGCTAGAAAATTCTTCCTGAAACAAATTATTTGTTACATAGGACTTTATTTGCAGCCCTAAAGATGGGAATCTTGGAGTACATGCAATGAATAGAATGAACAAGACTGTTTAACATTACAATGGCTACAGAGATCAAAACAGGGACATTAAGCTAAATAAAATAATTCAGGCTTAGAAAGGCCAATACTGCATGATCCCATCTATACCTGGAATCTAAAAATGTTGAATTCATAGAAGTAGGAGTAGAATGGTTGTTACTAGAGGCTGAGGTTGGAGGTGGGAGAATGATGGAATGGGGAATGACTGGCCAAAGTGTACAATATTTCAGCTACACTGGAAGAGTAAGATTTTGAGACCGACTGCACAGTAGGCTGGCTTTAGTCAAAAATAATCTATTGTATATTTAAAAATAACTGAGAGTACATTTCAAATGTATCATTACAAAAGAGTCCATGTGAGAGAAGTGATTGATGTTGTTTAGCTTGATATGTGTTTAGCTTGATTGATTAGCTTGATATAATCACTCCACATTGAATATATGTATAACAAAATATCACATTATACTACATAAATTACAATTATTATTTATTAATTTCAAATAACGTTTTAAAATAGTTTCAAATACAATCACAAGAAGGCAGAATAGGGCCAAGGGCAGGATGGCCTTATGAAAGGCTGAATTAAACTGGGGTCATAATAAAAATTTAGGGCCAAGACTGGGCACAGTGACACATGCCTGTAATACCAGCACTTTGGATAGCTGAGGTGGGTGAATCACGAGCTCAACAGATTGAGACCATCCTGGCCAACACGGTGAAACCCCATCTCTACTAAAAATACAAAAATTAGCTAGTGGAACATGCCTGTAGTCCTAGGTACACAGGAGGCTGAGGCAGGGGAATAACTTGAACCCAGGAGGCAGAGGTTGCAGTGAGCTAAGATTGTGCCAGTGCACTCCAGCCTGGCAACAAATTGAGACTCCATTTCAAAAAAAAAATAATTAGGGCTAAGAAACATGTAAGAGTTGTATCTAAACAATACAATAGATGAGCTACTATTTGGTTGGATTGTAATTACTGTTGATATAATAAAAGTTGAAAGTGTCACATGCAAGAGATAATGATACAACACAAAATAGGCAGCCAGTTTGCTCTGATGATTATTAATTGATGGTCAGTGGATTTTGACTGATAGACTCAGGTCTCTTGGATTTTCTACTTCTTGTTATTACACGGCAAATTAAGCAAGTACTGCAGCAAATTCCAACTGCTTACTTTTAAAAATGTTGAATAATTAGACTCCCATGTCTAATCATCACTATGACAAGATGTATACAGTGCCTCTTGGACCTGTGTGTGTGTGTGTGTGTGTGTGTGTGTGTGTGTGTGTGAATGTATGTGATATTAATTCATATAAACATTATGACTGAATATACATATAGCTTCAATTTTTTCAGATATATGAGGCTTTAAAAACTTATACTAACATGTAGGTTTTATTCGTGAAATACTATCATTTTGTGTAGACCTTTCTCAATTTTACTTACTTTATAATATTCTATATTATAGAGTTGCTGTAACTTAATGTTAATGCAGTAGAAATTTACAGATCTCTATTCTTTAACTGTTATAAACAATATTTCAGTGATTCAGGGGGTATTTTAAAAATTACAGTTCCTTAGGAAATTATGTCTGTTATATAAAAGTACTTATTTAAACTTATAAATGTCAATATAAAATGCAGTTCGAGAAGAATACACATACTAAAATCATCTGAGGGAATAGCAGAGTTATATCTGCTATCTCACACTCTTTCTAGGACAGACATAATTACCTAATTTAAATTGTATACATACCTGCATGTATATACACTGATACATGTATGTATGTATGTATAAAATTTACATGTGTTTTTATGTCTGTAGGAGTGAATGTTTCTATGTATCAATAATTAGATTTGTATTCGTTAAATGCAAGGATGCACATGTAATATGACTACTAAATTTTATCTCCCCAGAACTATATGAGTTGGGTGTAAGGTATACTAACATTGTCTGAATGATATTTGAACTTAAGAAATTTCAATTTGGAAAACATTTTACGCTATTCACATGTCTTAGCTGTTGTCATTTGCAACAAATAATACTGCGTTAAATTAGATACACTATAAACTTTAGTAATAGCTTTCAGTTAGAACTAGATTCTGATATTCAAATGTTGTTGTCAAGCTCTTATTTTCTGTCAGCTTTCTTCTGGGGAGATTTTTTTATTTGTGTTATGTAGAGTCTGATACATGATGGGTGTTTGCAAATATTCTTTGAGAGGATGACGATGATGAGCTGCATTATTAAAAATATGGAAGAATATTTATTCTTCCATGTTTGCCAATAATTTGGGCAAAAGTCCCATTATTAAGTACCATTGACCTGGTATGAGTCACTTGTCTATCATTGCACCAATATTGTGAAGGGGGATGAAACGCACAGATGGGCCAGGTGTGTCTCTGAAATGTGATACAGAGAAGGATACAATTTGATAAATGTGTTTTAAAGCATGGATTTTGTGTCCAATAGTCTGTAAGATATTCTGAAGGATCTGAATATGTGTATGACATATTCTCTGTCTTCAAAGAATCTACCACCTGGTAAAAGACATTAGCTGTAACACTCAGATATGCACAGGTTAAATTTAATATTAACCACTTTTTTTTACTCTGAGAATTTAAAAGTTCTTTGACTTGGTATGCCTCATGAAATCTTCAAGTGAAACTTTGTAACTCTGTGAAGTCTTGTGTTGAATAATTGTTATTAAAATAAGATGTGTTTGGTATTCAATAATATAAAAATTTCTTTTTATACATAATTTATATATTTTCCTTTCTATTCTAATCATTACATTTCTGTAAACAGACTTTCCCAAAGAAAAATTATCCTGGAAGTCTAATATTGTTTATTTTGTCCACTAGAAAATACATATTTTAAAAAGTTTGTTCTTTGGAGGATGTAAAAATAAGACTCCAATGAGATATTTGAGTCAAAGCTGTTATCATGCACGGAGAGCCATGCTGTAGTTTATTCTTCATAGTGATGCCATATGTTCTGACTTTACTGAGAGTTACAAGTTAAAACTCTCAAGATTGAGGCCAAATGCATGCAATTATTTGGAAAGCCAAGTGGAACTCTGTTGCTTATCCTATCAACTTTTCCATCATCTAAGGTCTTGGCTTAGAATGTTCTAGTGATAATGTAAGAAAATTGTAGCAAGAATATAGCATAGTCTGTCTTCATCTGGAAGGAATTGACAGCAATGTTGCTTTGTCTATCATCAGACCTTCTGTACTGAGAGGATTGAAGCTTATAAATTGACCCATATGAAATTGCCCATTTTTAGGCCAAAATTATCAAATGTCAACATATGATTCAATCTAACATAGAGCAAATAATCTATATAAATCTAAATTTATATAGACAAAAAGCTATCAAATTACATGAATATAGAGGACACAGTAAAAATAGATGTAACTTTTAAAATCCTGTGCTGTTCATTCTCGTGTTTAGCTTAGCCAATCCTCTCTTCATTACTAGTACTAGGTAAACTTTAGCTCAAGCACAGCGGATGTATCACAAATATTTAATTAGTGTGACCCAAATTAATGAAATTGAGGTTCTGTTATATTGCCTCCTTAACCTCATGCACATTGACTTTTTGTGGTAGGGAAGCCATAAGCAAGGATTTCGTCATCTCCACCCAGTTACTCCAAATGCAAATAATACTGACTTTAGCATCTCATCACAGGAAGTTGACATAATTAACCACCCTTCAAAGAAAAATAGAGTCTGCTGTCTCCAATGGGATTAAATATGTATTGTGCACATCATCACAGTAAATTTCCTGACAGAGAGTGATTCTACCAAAGTAGATCAAATGAGAACATCACATTGCCTTGTAGCAAGCGTATCCACCTCTATACATTATTAAACAACATATATCTATATGCATAAAATATAAATGTAGTAGCTTCATACTGTGGAGGCTGAGGATTCTATGAAGGAGAGTATGTTTAGAGTGTGTTTCCCAATACTTCCAATTCTTAGCTCAGATGAGATGCTTACTATCCTTATTTCTTCAGGCAGATTCCTTACTGCTTAATGTAATTAGATGTAAGAAGGAAAAAATAATAATTAAATTATGGACAGTCCTCTCCTGCAAAAATGTTACATCAAAGTAACGAGAAAGGATACTGAATTAGAAAACCAACCCAGTCGTAGAGTCCCTAAATAGGCTTCTTCTGAAGGTAAAATCAACTTAAATTGTCAAAGGAGAAAAAAATCTGGTCAATGATATCTCATGGCTATTTTTATCTTACATTCTAGCTGTCCAGAAAAAAAAAAAAATTCATGAGGAAGATGGCTAACCAGAATAACAGACCCGTCTTTTGCTTAAATAGAATTAACTTTTAACCTTTGAGTGTCTCTGGGTTACAGGTGGGAGAACAGAAGTGCCAGAAATCTTGCAAAATTGTTTGATTTAAAAATAAAAGAACAATGATAGTATGAAATACCCAAGACTTTTAGTAAAAACAAAGAAGAGAAGTTGTAACTAGTTGGCTTGAACTACTCAAAACTGTATATTCCAACTATTCAGCTATATTCCTCAGGATAAATACCAGTGAAACCATTCTCAAAATAATCCCATACCTAGTTATAAAGTTAGCCAGTCATTGTCATGGTAATTGAAAAATAATTTATTGAGAGCAGCACCAGAAAATACAAATATTTACGTATTTTCAATATATATATATATACACACGTATATATTGTGGTATATATATATATATATATACACACACACATTTATGTAAGCATTGAATATATAGTCAATTGAATGAATATAGATATATATCTTATATATATGTAAGAATTGAAAATACATAAATATTTAAATTGTTGTTGTCATGAAAATGGCCGTACTGCCCAAAGTAATTTATAGATACAATGCTATTTCCATCAAACTGCCATGGACATTCTTCACAGAATTAGAAAAAACTACCTTAAATTTCATATGGAATCAAAGAATACCCCATACAGCCAAGACAATCCTAAGCAAAAAGAACAAGGCTAGAGGTATCATGCTACCTGACTTCAAACTATACTACAAGGGTACATTAATCAAAACAGCAGGGTACCGGTACAAAAACATACATATAGATCAATGGAACAGAACAGAGACCTCAGAAATAACACCACTAATCTACAACCATCTGATCTTTGATAAACCTGACAAAAAGCAAGCAATGGGGAAAGGATTACCTACTTAATGAATGTTGCTGGGAAAACTGGCTAGCTATATGCAGGAAACTGAAGCTGGACCCCTTTCTTACATCTTATACAAAAATTAACTCAAGATGGAATACAGACTTAAATGTAATTATTAGTAAATTAATACTGATATATTGATTAATATGTCTTTATCAACATGCCATCAGCACTGAGTATTGTTTTAGAAAAAAGAATTGCTTACTTGGTAGGTTAAGATAGATGATAGATAGAGAGATAGATAGACAGACAGACACTGACTTGTAGAAATAGTTTCAGACATTTTTCCTTCCTCTGTTTTCTATTATCACATGATATTACAATTTAGTTTATTTAAAGCTTATGGAATAATTTTATTATTTATATTATATATCAAACACTTCTGATTTAGATCTGTTTTCACATTCAGTGTTCTATCCAAATTTACTTAGGTTATTAATGATAAATTGCTGAATACTATCTTTCACTGCTCTTAAAAGATTTTCATGTTACAATTTGTGGCTTTTGAATTTTGATGTGCATTATTTTTTCTTGCTCTCTTTAAAAAATAACAAATATATTTATAATTCATTCTTTCATATATACTGTTCTAAATACCTTTTATAAATTATCTAGTTTAATACACATGGCTTCTTTATTATTTAACCTAATTTGGACATGAAGACATTGAGGAACTATACAGCTGTTGGAGTAATCTGTACTACAAAGTCAGGCTACCTCTAAAGCCTGTGTATATAACAAAAATACTACATCATTTCTTTCCTGTGATACAACAAGTTTTTTTTTTTTTCTCTGTCGGGAGTTTTTCTAATTATCAGAAACATAAAATATCAGATGATGACTTTTTGTTACCTTCACAAAAAAGTAAAAACCACTTCGGTTTACATTTCTTAAATCAAAACTTTTCCCCCTCATAACTATATAGAGATTTTAAAATAATGCACTTCTTGGAAAAACAAGCAGTTAACATAAATAAATAAAATAATGCATTTCATGGATAAATAATGTAGGATACTAATCAGATGGTTGGTTTGATTTTGTTTTATTCGGGAATCAGCAGACTTTTCCGTAAAGGGCCAGGTAGTAAATATTTCCTGCTTTCCGAGATATGTAGACTGTTAACAACTTCTTACCTCTGTTGTCGTAGTGTGGAAACAACCATAGGCAGTACACAAATAAATAAATGTGATTGTGTTCTAATAAAGCTTTGTTTACAAAAACAGGCTGTGGGCCAGACTTGGTTCCTGTGCCGTAGTTTGCAGATAACTGTTTTTGTTTTTAACACCTGGATTTTTTTTTTTTTTAAAGACAGAGTCTCGTTCTGTCACCAGGCACCAGGCTGGAGTGCAGTGGTGCAATCTCGGCTCACTGCAATCTCCACCTCCTGCGTTCAAGCAAGTCTCCTGCCTCAGCCTCCCGAGTAGCTGGGACTACAGGCGTGTGCCACCATGCCCAGCTAATTTTTGTATTTTTTTAGTAGAGACGGGGTTTCACCCTGTTGGCCAGGATGGTCTCGATCTCTTGACCTTGTGACCCGCCTGCCTTGGCCTCCCAAAGTGCTGGGATAACAGGCTTTTGCCCTTTTCCTTACCAAAAAATATTATCCTCCATATTGAAGCTGCTTCTTCAGCAAGACCCTATTCTAAAGAAAGTCTTTGGAATACAGCTGAGTTGAAAAGAACTGCAGCTAAGCCATCATCAGCTTGCAGCTGACATGTAACATGTGTGAGAAATAAATCTTTGTTGTTCCCAGCCAGTGGGATTTTGTGGCCATTTGTTACTAAAGCAAAGTTGATAAATACATAGTCTCTTAATAGATGTACATGATAAGACAGGAACCTATGGGAAATAGGAAAGGTAGTCTGGGACAACTGGCAGGATGAAATATACCTGGCTGTTCAGAGATCAGTTTTCACACAATAGAAAAATAAAAACATACGGGTATATGTGCATATATGTGTATCTGTGTATAGACATACGTGTGTATGTGTGTAGATAAGTAGGTAGGTAGACATATTATAGATATAAAGATAGATAAATTCATTTTAGGGAAGAGCAGAATTGTGGGGGAGGACAGTGAATCAAACTACTTTTAGAGCTTCTTATGGCCATCTGGGCTATTCTGGCTCAAAACCCATATATATATATATATATAGTTTTTACATGTATAATTTTAAAATATTCTTCTAAATTCATCTTTATTGATTATGCTGTTATTCGAGATTACCCCCTACACCTTGCTTTATGGTCTTATTTTCTCATTTATAGTCTGATTGTTAGCTTTTGCCCTTTTTATATCTTTTTGAGTATATTAAAGGCAATCTATAGGAGGGCATATTGAGAAATATGTGTGCTTCTATATTAGATTTATTTTTCCAATATTTTTGGATGCTGGTTTTGTCTTCTTTAAAAATAATGTAAACAGGGCACTCCATATTTTTCCTAATGTGGCCGGCTTACTTGGAAACAAAATTGACATCTTAAGAAGAAAGAGTTATTAGTTCAGTGATATTGGTGGTCATCATTATTTCTCTTAATTTCTGGCATGTTTTGGAACTGTAAAGGGACGTTCTCATTTTGGGGAGGACAGATGGAAGTCTTGATATTGTAATGTTTCCTTTCTTTCCCAGATACACGTTCCATTCATCGTAGGGAGGCACTTTGTGCCCCCTTGGCCTTCTCTTCCACCAGGAAACAGTATCATACCATATGCCAGGAAAATTTATAGCTTATTGAATTCACCTGTATTTCTTTTCTTCTTCAAGAGCAATGTTAGCAATAAAAAATACACGC
Organism: Sapajus apella; assembly: GCF_009761245.1. NCBI lineage: Eukaryota > Metazoa > Chordata > Mammalia > Primates > Cebidae > Sapajus > Sapajus apella. The sequence continues at coordinate 21,139,643 of NW_022436954.1, forward strand.
TCATGAAAAGACATAACTCTTTTTGTCAGCTGTGTCACTACAATTCAATACATTCATGTACAGGAAGACAGTAGTGTCCCCTGGAGTAGTACAGCTTTACAAACTCTCACCCTTTCCCCTCCACCTTGACACCTTCCTTAGAAATAGCAGGAGAAACAGTCACTTCATCATATTCAAATTTCATAACAACAGGACATATTAGCTGAGAAGCTAAGTCTTCCAAAAAATCGAACAGTGTCCCTTCTTGATTTATAGTTTCATTTCAGTATCAAGCTCTTTTTCTGCAGTTTGGGGAGCAGGCTTAGACCAGCCTTCTTATAATTCATCCTTGCTTTTCAACTTGTTTATATTTACCAGTCAGAAAAAAATGATGATTTCAATAGATGAAAAGGAAAACCACAAATCATTTTCTTTATCTCTTTGCAGGTGCCTGGAAGAATCATTTATTGGAGGAAAAGGGTATTTAATGCCTTATTCTTCTAATAAGCAGGACTCTTTCAAATAAATAGACTGTTTTAAACTATTTTTATAATGGTTGTTTCAGCAACTATTTTCCTTCTCATTGGTAGTACAGAAAACATGTCAATAAGGGTCCATCATATATAAAGGAAGAACTCTAAAATTGATTGAAAGTTGAAGTAATTGTCTCTCAGCAGAAATTACTATATTTCAATGAATATTATTTTATAGCGGCATGTTTAAAATGGATTTTGTTAAAGTTTTGATAAAAAATTAATATATTTTGGATTTTTTTCCCTAAACATACCTCTGGAGTAAGTGTAGGGTTGTCAACTCCTATTTATATTAAAAACTGAATATTAGAAATTTATAGAAATATTATGTAAAAAAATAAAAAAGAGAAAGGAGAAACAGAGGGTGAAGAAACTGTAAAGAAAAGAAAGTGACCAAGATTTACTGAATTTAAATACATTAAAGTTTTCTAAACTGCTATAATGTAGGGTAGGGCACATAGTAGGTGCTCTGTGTGTGCTTAGTAAATATAGAAAAACTCACCTTCTTGAACCACTGAGTTGACTGGTTAACCAAATAGCATAAATTTCAAAATCGAATTAACATTGGGAGCATTAGTCTCCTCTTAAATCTTGGACAGCAGTATGATTAGCACATTGGTAGAAATTTCTAAATATTTCCCCTTCTACTCAATTTTGACAGGTCTTATTGATGGTGATAAATGAGTTTTGTGTCAGTTTTCTTTTTACAGCCTTACTGCCTGCTAACACTGCCACATTTTTTTTTTGATATCTTTTTTATTTGGTGGCAAAGAGCACTGTCCTTGGTATGAGCACAATTGCTTCAGTTTTGAAATCCTAAATAGGATAATGAGACCCCATGAGTCACTGACGAGGAGAGATTAGATGGCGTGATAGATCTGCCTCCAGAGACTTCCAGTAGTTAAAAAGCTGCTTAAACCTTCATTCCACAATGAGCCTGACTTCCCAGGGTCTCCACGGTGAACTGAAAGCAAGTTTGGCACTTCGCAAAATCCATTAAGAGGCACGGTATAAGTTTACAGTGAGAAAAACTAACATGATCTCTTTGAATGAAAATTGGTTGGCAATTGTTGTCTGGACAATTGGTGACAAAAGTCACAGAGGAAAAACAAATTACAGTTTTGCCATAGTAGAACAGTCAAGAAATTGACAAGTAATTAAGTCTCTTACCTGCCACTAAATTCAGAAACCGTTTCACAACTCTAGGTCGTGGCATACATAGATAAATACCCTGGGTAGTTGGCAATCTGTTGCATTAGAGTCTTAATTCAGTGCCTACTGTGCTTAGTTAATGCTAAAGGATCCTTGTTTTAACACATTAAAGGTGAAAAATATGCATTGCTAACATCTGAAAATTCACCCAGGCTTTTATTCCACACAGTTGTTTCTAGACCCAGAGGATGCTTCTTATATGCATTGACCTTCAGCCATTTCATGTGCATGAGACGTGCTAGATAGTTTCCAGCTGGAATTAATCCTGAACTACAGACTGACACAGTTCAGGGTTAGCTCGGGAGCTAACCAAAGGAAAGACATTCGTGGGAAACGTGGTTTAGAATCACGGTGAGAGACAATGTGATTTAGTGCTTGTGCCCCACTTTTCTTGCTTTTAATTACATACTTTGGACTGCTGCTTATCCTCAGAGCCTCAGCCATCTTATCTTTAAAGTGGGATAATAAGATGTCATAGCCTTCCTATGAGGATTATCTTCATAGACCAAGTAAGATGGTAATAAATATGAATGCAATTGAATCATCAACTGGGAAGTAGTGCATGTACAAATATTAGTCTTCACGGTGCTTTAATTTAGTCACCATTTATTGAATATGTGTCAAGTGTCAGGTTCTGAAAAAGAGCTAGAAATACAGAAATGACTTAAGATTCGGTTTCTATTCTTAAGTGCAAACATATAATTATTAATAAAATACTCAAATATTCAAGCTAGTCCTAGAAACCTCAGTCCAAGGTGTCATAAACACTTAGATAGATGTCAGAGTATTTTTAATTACTTCTTTAACATATTTTATTTTTGAGAGAATAATTGCTCTAAAACAGTGACTACTACTTCCTATCATATCATTCTGCCTCTGCCTACTTTTCCTTCTCGGTACAGACGCTTCCAGTAAAGGCATAATTCCCACTATTACTGCAGAGTGGGCAGAGGGCAAGAAGGCAGTCCCACTTCTGCTACTGATGTGGTTTGGATTTGTGCTCCACCCAAATCTCATGTTGAATTGTAATCCCCTGTGCTGGAGGAGGGGCTTGGTGGGAGGTGATTGGTTCATGAGGATGGAGTTTCTCCTTGCTGTTCTTTTGAGTTCTCATGCAATCTGGTTATTTAAAAGTGTGGGGCTGGGCACAGTGGCTCATGCCTGTAATCCCAACAGTTTGGGAGGCCAATGTCGGCATATTACTTGAGGACAGAAGTTCAAGTTCAGCCTGGCCAATGTGGTGAAAACCCATGTATTAAAAATACAAACATTAGGTGGGCATGATGGCACACACCTCTAATCCCAGCCACTTGGAAGGCTGAGGCAGGAGAATTGCTAGAACTTGGGATGCAGAGAGTTGCAATGAGCCAAGATCATGCCATTGCATTCCAACCTGGGTGACAGCAAGAGCAAGCCTCTGTCTCAAAAATAAATTAAATAAATAAATAAATGTGTGTAGCATTCTCCCTTCGTTCTCTTCCTCCTGCTCCAGCCCTGTAAGACTTTACTCCTCCTTCACCTTTCGCCATGATTGTAAGTTTCCTGAGGCCTTCCCAGGAAACCATGAGCTATTCAGCCTGTGGAAATCATGAGCCAGTTAACCCTCTTTTTAAAAATAAATTACCCAGTCTCAGATAGTCCCTTAGAGTAATAAATTAGTCAGTCTCAGGTAGTTCTTTAGAGCAATGCGAGAAGGGACTAACACAGAAAATACTGTTCACCCTTCTTTTCCAAAACACCAACCACAACTAACTCCTAGTGTTGTCAGATTACAACTCTCCACTGGTGAAAACCTCCATTGACTGAACCTAGAATAATATTTATGTTGTTGACCGGCACCATGTCTCAGCTGTCATCTCTAACCCTTCTACCCTGTTTCCCATGGCCCAGTCACACTGCCTTTCTCCAGTTTTACACAAGCCTGCTCCAGCTGTAGTCACTCTTCCCTTATGTAATCTCTGAGATGTCCACACAGCTATCTCCTTCACTTCTAGTCTCTTCAAAGAGCTCATTCCAGAAAGGTCTTCTCTGTCTTCTATCTAAAATAGCATGACACTTCCTTTATCAATTTCTGATATTTTATAATTGTTAATTTTCAGTGTCTACGCAGAGCATTCTACCTATAACTTGCTCTTGTCACATGTACTGCATTTAAGGACCAATGCTCATAGACGTCCGTCACCCACAGTCACTGGTACTGAAAAACTATTTCTAAAAAAATAACTTGACCTCATTACACTGGCTATGACTTTTTAGTTGATGAAAAAACAAGAGTGTATTTGAATGGGCTTTGTAGTTTTCCAGATTGCATAAGGACTAATATATTCTTCCATTTGGTGCTTCATGGAACCCAAACAGTCTTTATTTCTATGTTCTCTCTGCATTTGTGATCTACAGAAAGTATTTCCTCCCATAGCTAATAGCTTCTAGCTCATTTTTAGAACAGGGACAAAAGAGAACATGTATTGCACTTCAAGGAACAATCGTGTCTAATTTGTATCCACATTATCTGAATTTTACAGATGCAGAAACTAAGTTTCAGAGATGTCAAGTAACTTGCTTAAGATAAGTGGTGGGGCCAGGTGCGGTAGCTCACGCCTGTAATCCCAGCACTTTGGGAGGCCGAAGCAGGCAGATCATGAGGTCAAGAGATTGAGACCATCGTGGCCAACATGGTGAAACCCTGTCTCTACTAAAAAAAATACAAATATTAGCTGGGCATGGTGGCACGCACCTGTAGTCCCAGCTTCTTGGGAGGCTGAGGCAGGAGAATTGCTCGAACCCGGCAGGCAGAGGTTGCAATGAGCCGAGATTGCACCACTGCACTTCAGCCTGGTGTCTGGCAACAGAGCGAGACTCTGTCTTTAAAAAAAAAAAAAAAAAAAAAGATAAGTGGTGGGTCAAGATTTCGAGTCCACGTCTGCATAACTTCAGAACCACTACTATTTATTCCATTCTTCTTTCTTCCTGATACTTCCGAATTGTAACATGGTTTTAACACACCTCAAATCCATTCTTAAGATTGGCAAGCCAGTTGTTGATATTACAGTATCCTCTCTTTGAACACTGAAATTTAGCAGCTTCAAACAGTCACGGGACCAAGGTCTTCATGCTTCAAATAAACCTGCATCAAAGAAACCTGGCTAGAAGACAGAGATCATGCTTTATTCCCCTCGAAAAGATTATGTTTAGATTTAATGTTGATGCCTCAGTTAAGTGCTCACTTTGAAAATCAATACAACACTGTGTGCTTGGTTGGCTCAATACCTCTCAGTCAGCATTAATAAAAAAGCAGTCACAAAACAATGCACTTTGACTCTTTATTGCTTATCTCTGGATCTTTGGGCCTCATAACTGTTAATCGAGCATACTTATTCCTTATACACAGTAGCAAGTATGTAGTTCATTCAATAAGTGGAAAACTGAGGCAAGTTGGCCTATGGCAAGACACTCATGCACCTTTGTCCCCCCAAAGGGAAAATCGATGACTGTTAGTGAGTGCTAACATAGCTTATGTAGCATTGAGCAGAAGTCAGCCCCAGCAGAGGAGTGCTTTTTTTTCCCTCTTCCCTCTAGGATCATGATTGTAGAGGCAGCAAATGTGAAGAAAACCCAGTGGCCAGTGAGAATGTACTTTAATTAGCAACTATGTGTTATCCTAACTGAAAAGGAGCTTCAACTACCACAGTCCGCAACAACAAGACTGAACCCAGGGACTCCTGATGAACACAAAAAGAATTGTGTATCGGTTTAAGATAAGTGGAAGGTCAACTCAAATGTGGAGATCAGATTACTAGAATTGCTTTCTCCCTTAAGCTTGGATGAGAGTAGTCAGGCTGAAAGAGTGTGGGGGGGTCCCATACACCATGTTTTGTGTGTGGGTAATTTATCACACACTCCTGTTAGCTATTATACTTTTTAGTTTAGGACCATGTTGATTGTAAGGTGCATCACCAACTTCATGGCTTTAAGGGGAGAAAATAAAAAACGACAAAGGAACACAAACTCACTAAATGAAATCACTGACTGTCAGGTGAGTCCCAGTTTAGATAACGTTTTTAAAAATCTGTACATCTCAAAATTAAGGAAATGCTGTATCAATGCCTGATTAGTACCTCTTGAAAGGCTCTTAGAAGAAACACTCGGAGAAATGTCATTGTTTACTGTAATTCTTCCTGGACTACAATGCCTATACAAAGTGTCATTTACCCTTGATACTTATGTTAGCCTTTTACCATTAATCGAGTATGGTAAGTATTCACTTAAACGCATCAATAGGTTCTTAGAAACTACAACTTTAAGCAAAATGATGTATAATGAAAATAATTTTACCATTGGCTAATTGATATATAGAATTAAGCTCCTGAGGCATATCTCTCATCATAAAAGCATTACCATACTTCTAAATACAGATGAAAACACAATATTAAATGTGGAAATACATGTGAGCTATACATACATTTAAAACAATTACTGAAAACAAGTGAGATAGTATTTATCCATTTACTCCAGTTAAAAATCATGGATGGCCAGAACCTTATCCCAGCAGCTCAGGATGCAAGGTAGAAACCAGCCCTGGACAAGACCCCATTTCTTTGCAGGGTGCAAGCTCACACACCCACACTCACTTGGACTGGAACCATTTAGACACAATTAATGTGCACAGGTTTGGGATGTGGGAGGAAACCAGAGCACCCAGAGAAAATCCTTGCAGACATGGGGGAAACCGCCAGGCTTTACACAGACACGGCCAAATTCTGTTGGTAGCCAAATTCTTTTGTTGTTGTTGTTATTTATGTTATACCAAAATTACACTGAACGAAAGGATGTTATTCAAAAATATCCTGTATTCACTACATGCCTAATGCTACATAGGCACCATTTCATTGAAGTTAATTTTCTAAGTTATCTATGTTCACGGGAAAACTGGAACTTAGGTAGCTCAAGGAATGTCCTGAATATCTTATGGTCAGTGAATAAATATACAAATCCAGATGTGGGGATTCAAAAGCCCTTACCTGAAGCATTCACATTACGCAAATACTAAGCTCTGTGTTAGTTATAATTTCTTAATTGATTGCAATAGAAAATGGCTAAATCTAACATAAGCAGGAACTGAGTTACCAGAAGGATATGGGAATAGATATAAAGGAAGCTAGAGAACTGGAGAATCCCTGGTTATCCAAACTGAAAAAACTATTGGACATTGTCTTTGACTGCTACTATTGCTATGAATTCACTCCAAGCTTTTTCAGTCTTGTGGCTGCTGTTGTTAAGTTTCAGAGAAAGAGAACACAACTGGCCAAGGTTGGGCTGTCTTCCCATATTTTAGCTGTGGATGGGCAGTGTACTATGCTTGACTGTTCTTCCAAACCATATCCAGTGTTGGATGCAAGCAACACTCAACACAGTGCATCATTACAACAAGGAGAGAGAATGGACGCTAGACAGTTAAAACGTCAAATGATTATTGGAAAGTCTTTATTAGAGGGTTGCTTTGAAAAGGCAACAAAATTATATTAAATTGGGATAGGAGACGGATTTATATTGGAACAAAAATGTGGTGGTGGTATGTTTTGGTCCTGAGTCTTTATGTCATTTTAGCGTACCAATACATCGCAGGGCCAGCCCACCTGCCCCAGTCCTGACCTTCCCCATCACATAACAAAGTGGTTTGACCTCCTGCTTTATGCTTGGATATCACAGCAGGCATGAACATCTGAATAAAATATCCGAGTTGTCATTGTGTCTTCCTTAATTCATTTTTTAATAAATTAGTTTTTGATTATCTAGTGGGTGCTAAGCAATGAACCTGGTAATAAATATATTTGATCCTGTTTATGGAGTTTGCATTCTAGGAACATTGGATAAGAAAACTCCAAGTAAATTATAATTTAAAAATTTTTTAAAAATTCATATGTCAGACACTCAGCAACCATCTGTGTATGCATATATGTATTTGTATTTTTCTTTCAGGTAAATGCATTTTTATATTAAAGAAAAAAAAAGCTATTAGTATCTCTACCAATTTTTTTCTAAAATAACATTTTCTAAAAGCTATTTTAGAAAAAAAAGCATATTTTTAAGCAAGTTAAGTATAACATAAAACCATTTTCTTTTTTTTTTTTTTTTTTTTTGAGATAGAGTTTCACTCTTGTTGCCCAGGCTGGAGTGTGGTGGCATGATCTCGGCTCACCGCAACCTCCGCCTCCCTGGTTCAAGCAATTCTTCTGCCTCAGCCTCTCGAATAGCTGGGATTACAGGTGCGTGCCACCATGCCCAGCTAATGTTGTATTTTTAGTAGAGATGGGGTTTCTCCATGTTGGTCAGGCTGTTCTGAAACTCCTAACCTCAGGTGATCTACTCACCTCAGCCTCCCAAAGTGCTGAGATTACAGGTGTGAGCCACTGTGCCCGGCCAAAACTATTTTCTGAATGACATTATTGATATTTAGTTTGGGTCTACGGCATAAAATGAATTACCATGTCCCATGAAATGTTCTGTCAAACTTTTGACTAGATGACTAGAGGATTGTTGAGGACCCTGAAATATTATTCTCATTCTACCTATCGGGAAATTAGGATATTAGATCAGTTGGCCTTTAAGGTTCCTTGAATTTCAGAATTTCATATCTCGTTTTATATATAAACTAAATTCCAATATGATGATATATACAAGAAAATTCTGTAATCTTACAAGCCAGGACAATAGCATAGAAAGTACTGTAAATAAATAAATGAATGAATCTGTTCAGCAAATATTTATTAAGTCCTAACTCTTTGCATAGTTTTTCAGGACGTAGCATGCATGGACTCACACATAACACCAAGAGGACAATTCTAAAGGAATGAAAGCTGTTTCTTAGCCAATATCCACATACAAGCTTCAAGAGAGATTTGTATTTCTCTGCGATGTGAATACTAGGTCTGCAGATGCCTGCTCCCTATTTGTTCAAGTGATTTTGATGAATGTTCTTAATTTTTTTACAGCTCTTATCTGTTGGAGGTTGCCCAATAAGTCTTCATAAATGTCTCAGGAATGACATCCTTCTTCTTTCCTTTAAAAGGACACTATAAAATGGAAAGATTAGACTATATATATTTTTTTATGTTCCAGGCTTCAGTCTGGTAATTAGAGGTAACAATATAAATGAAGTACTGTGATTTATTGTAAAAAGAATTAGAATTTCTGGTAAAGACAGTAACATGTCTTCAGAAAAAATAACAAAAGTGAACTTTTTATTCTTTAAGAATGAGATCCTTAGCCATAGTATTCAATATCTTTGCAGTTTCTCTAATACAATCTGAAGTAGGATAGATTTTCTTTCCCCCAAAGTTTGAATGAAAACTTTCCCATGAGCAGTATTATTTTCTCCTTGAAAGAATATTACCTATCCCATTTATCTAACTATTCAGTTCATATTAATAATAGCATTTTTGCTAGAATAAAAATAAATAAACTGACCCTAAAATAAGCTTTACTTATCATTAGGTACCTACTGCTGCTTATGTGAGTATCAGAACCAGGGATGGATCCCTGGGGTGCTGGATTCTAGCCATTCTCTTCTTGTTAAATCATACTTGGCTCTGATATGAATGTAAGATGTTGGGCAGATGTTATCAAATATGCTTCAATGAGAGGGGATCATAAAGCTCTTAAGTCATTTATGCTTCTAAATGTCAAGTAACTAAATTGATATTCCCATCTGCTTGGAACCTTACTGGGGAGAAAGGAAAATGAGGAATGGAAATTCTAATTTTCTTTCAAAATGACTTCAGTGTGTTATCATGCCAGGGACATCTATTTTTGATGTTTCAAGTTTAGAAAAGAGGGATGGATAACTTTAGCGGCTCTTTTAAATTTTATTTCTTTGAAATGCCAAATAATTATGTGCATTCTCCATACCCATGATTGAAAGCAAGCGGTTATTCTTTAAAGGCAAGAGTGATAAAATGTTAGGTTAAAAATGGCAATGGGTCTGCCATTGTTGTCAGTTCTCTACATGCTTGCCTTTCTTTCTTTTTTTATTTTTATTTTTCATTATCATAGCTGAGGGCCCTCTTTTTCTTTGCCTCTACTCTTCCTACTAACATGACCTCAATTTTCCTCCCTGGGTATAAATTCTGCACTCTATTAACCAATCTCCAAGTTTATGCAATAAATGGCTTTAGAAATGTAGATGGGTTAAGACTTTACAGCATTTAAAGGATGAGAAATCAAGTCACTGAGACCATTACTGTTGCCCTCTAAGAAAGTGCTTATAGCTAATACTTAATTGCCATAAGCCAAACACTGTATTAAATTATTAAAACATATGTTAATTCTTTTGATCCCCTACACTATGAGGTAGCTAGCATTATCATTTCCATTTCACAGATGAGGCAAATGAGACATGGAGTGCTTAAAAATTTCTCCAAAACAACAGAACTAGTCTGGGGAAGAGCAAGAGGTGGAACCCAGATTTTTCTGGCTCTTAGCTTTTGTCTTGGCTTCCTATTACTGCTATAATAAATTTAGTTACTGCAGACTTAGTAGCTGAAGCACTACAAATGTATTCTCTTACAACTCTGGGGGTCAGAATGTGGCATGGATCTCACCAGGACTATGGTCAAGGCTTTCTCAGGGCTGTGCTCCTTCTCAAGGCTCTACAAGAGAATCAATTCTCTCTTTCCAGCTTCCAGAGGCTGCTCACTTTTCTAGGCTCCTGCCTTCTTCCTCCATCTTCAAAGCCAGTAACATCAGGTTGAGTCCCTCTTCTATTTCCATCTCTCTGGTTTTTACATTTTATTCCTTCTTCCTCTTTTAAAGATCCTTGTGATTACACTGATCCAGGTATATAACCCAGGATAATTTGCCTATTTTACTCAGCTTATGAGAACCTTAACTCCATCTGCAACTTTAATTCCCCTTTGCCTTGTAATGTCACTCATTTTCAGATTCCAGAGAGTAGGATGGGGACATCTTGGGCGCATTATACTGCCTGCTACAGCTTTTACATTGTGCCACCTTTTCTCACTAGGATTGCCTTAATAGTATTTGCTGCCTCTTAGAGACCAGGTTAGGTTTCTTTATATGTGTTTTTATTGGGTTCTCATAGAGGGCAGGCAGCCTTCTCTGTTATTAACAGATGAGATGGGTTGTGAGAGGTGAGTACCTTATGAAAAGTAAAGGGGTGGAGTTAGAATCTACATTTATCCACTCCCAAACCCTGTTCTTTTGTTGTACTGTGAAATTTTGACTAATTTCCCTATTCTTTTATTAGTACTTTTAATTAATAAACTACTAAAGAATTGAACAACTCCACCTTTCCCTTTTATAAAAAGCAAAAAGAAAAAACCATACACACACACACACACACACACACACACACACACACACACACACACAAAATCCACAAAAACCTGTTTCCAGTCTTTCTAAAATGCAAGAGCTCTTTCCTTGCTTTGGTAAGCACAGTTGGCTGAATTTTCTGTGAAATACCCTGTACAATGACCAGCATACTAAAGGCCCTAGGTAAGACTGTTGTTTCCTTGATGGTGTAGAAAGCTACCCAACGTCAGGGCAACTGTCGAGGTTCATAATGATCATGGTATAATAATAAGAAAATAGCTCCAGAGGCCCAAATGTGTCATGTCAAACTTGTCCTCATCTGTCTTCTGCAGATTTTGGATTTCCTCATCTGTGAAATGGATATGATAACATCTACCTTGAAGGGTAGTAAGAATTAGAGATAATGCATTTAAGACAAACGATTCCACAAAGAGTTAACCTTAATACATGGTAGAAATCATTGCGATTAAAATATATGTCTGGTAACTTTGCTGCTTGTAGGTCTGCTTTCAAAAAAGTATAACAATAATAATTGAAGTGTTTGGAAAAATTAATTGTTTTAGTTCTTTTTTAATGAATAATGACCACTCAGAAGACCCTGGGGCATCCAGGGAGGCCATGGCAGGGACCCTCTGACTCAAGGTTTCCTGAAAGTGGCAGAGACTGGCATTTAAGAAAATTGTGGCTCAGGTTTATGCAGACTTCTGTTTGAAGTTCGACCCCACAGACTTATGAAACCCTGTAAGTCTAACATCTCCTTTGATTTCTTTTCTGTTTTAACCCTCAAAGTACTCTATAAAACATCAAATCTAGGACATCAATGATTATGAGGTGCAACATTTGTATGTGTAACATTAAAAGAAAAAAAAAAACCCTGAAAGCACCTATTAAACCACAAACTGTGATTGCTTGTGCAATAAGAATTTTAGAATTAATTAAAGACAATGCTACATACTTTGATTATTTATTTTGTTTTGGTGTGTGTCTTTATGCTATGTGGTAACCTTTATTAGGGCAGGGATTTCTTTAATGGTTTAACACCATTATTTTCTCAGCATCAAAATCAGTGCCTGGAACACAATTGATGCTTAATGAACGTTTGTTGAATAAATGGCAGGGGGTGTCTCCCAGGGGTATTAGTCATAACATTACCCTCCAAGAGTTCCCTGTATATTCATATAAATAATAAAATAGGGCCCAGGAAATAATAAAATGTCTTGGCGTATAACTGCATTTTCGTAAAGCAACTTGACATACATTGTCTCCTTTGCTTATTACCTGCATTGTGTAACTCAGGTGTGGGAAAGGAAAGCACTTGGCCCCATGGCCTGACTGTGGTCAAGCAATGACCCAATTCTAACTGAGCAACAATATATATGTTTTTTCTTGTTTCAAATTCTTGTAAAACAGGAGTAAAGTGAAGAACTATTTTGATGAATTTATTACCTGCTGCATTGAACTAGCTGGACCAGTCCATGGAAGTGGGCCAGTACTGGTGAATTCAAAGGCATGGTTGACTGGATGGTCAGCTGTTATAAAAGTGTTGACCCTTGTGCTTAGATGTCACATAAAAAGCAGCTGGTGGCTGAGCACAGTGGCTCATACCTGTAATCCCCATGCTTTGGGAGGCCAAGGTGGGCGAATCACATGAGGCCAGGAGTTCAAGACCTGCCTGGCCAATATGGTGAAACCACATCTCTCCTAGAAACACAAAAAAATTAGCCAGGTGTGCTGGCATGCACCTGTAGTCCCAGCTATTGAGGAGGCTGAGGCAGGAGCATCACTTGAACTTGAGAGGTGGAAGTTGCAGTGAACAGAGATCATACCACTGCACTCCAGCCTGGGCAACAGAGTGAGACACTGTCTCAAAACAAACAAACAGCTGGAAGATCAAGGAGATATGATGGTCATGAAAATCAGTACATAGCCTAGGGAAAAAAATAAGCCAAGTCAGGCCCAGGCAAAAAAAAAAAAAAAATACAGTGAAAGTGGACTGAAAATCAAAAGATTTTTAAACAATAAATACATTAAATACGTGTATAGATAGATGATAGATGACAGAGGAAACACTTGTCTATAGACAGGTATATTTTACAAATAAACACACAAGTCTATGTTATACTGTCTAAATTGCATAAGGCAACATTTTTCATACTTAAACATTTTTAAAAAGAGTTTTATAAAAATAAGTGAAGGATATAAAGATTTCTAAAGATAAGATCCCTAGAATCACTTCCTTTTCATCCCTACAACAATAGCAACGATCATTAACAATTAGTTGTCATATTTCTATTCATGTCCTCTTAATCAGCTTATACCCAAACACACACAGCTATACAACTGTTGTACCTTTTTAGGAAAAATGATATCCTATTATAATACATTTCTATAAATGATTTTATTCACTCAATCCTTTATCATATATTCTCTTTTATGAAATATATACAAATTGAACTCCTTTTAAAAGCTCTGTGTTATTAAATAGTATGACGGTGTTGTGACATTTAACCAGTATACATTATTTCACATTTGTACTTCTATAATGTGTGTAACAGTCAACTGTTGCATAAATATTGGCTAAATATATTCTCTTTGTTTCCCTTCATTTATTGTTTTCTCATGAAAAATCTCTTTCACACGTTTCTTTCTTTTTTAAATTGTGTATATTTAAGGTGTAGGACATGATGTTTTGACATACATATATAGTGAAATGATTACTACAGTTGAATAAATTAACATACTCATCATCTCCCATAGTTACTTTTTCTTTTTTTTTTGGTAAGAACAGCTAAAATATACTCTCTTAGAAACTTTCCAGTATTCAACACAACATCATTAAATATAGTCTCAGTGCTACAAGTTAGACCTTTAGACTTATCATAAATAATGTCAATATTATACCCTTGGACCTACATCTAAGAACACTTGTCCTGAGATGGGAAGGGATGATTAGTAAAGGGGCACACACACACACACACACACACACACACACACACACACACGCAGTGGGAGTTGAATGCCTGATTTAAGAACAAATTCCTTTGCCTATGTTTCTATGCTTGTATTTCTGTAAATACTTTTTATATATTTGTTTGTTTTAACATTAAGCACATTTCCAAAACAAAAAAGAAAAAACAAAAAACTGAAAAATGAAGTCAAAGTTGAGAGCTCTGACTTGTTATCCAGCCTGACCTCCCACTTCACACAGAACCCTTCTCTGTAGAACTTCAAGCCTTCTCTTAAGCTTCTTCCTCATCCTGATATGACCTTCGGCCCCTTCGCCTAAACCTCTTTACCTTCCAAAGTTTCACTTGTCGCCCCGAATCCAAGGACCTTTCTCTGTTTGCTCTGAGGGATTCGGATTCCCTTCCTGTGCTCTGAGAACACGCTGTGTTTGCATTTATCAGATACTTCCCACATCCTACTGTGTTTGCAGATGTGTCTTTCTATTTCCTGTGAGATTATCAGCATCCTCAGGGGAAGGAAATTTATCTTCTTCAATCACTTTTGTGCTTCCAGTGCATAATATGATGTCTAGAGAAATATCATCCCTTCTTTCTGTAATAGAATGATTGAATGTATTAACATATGCATTGCTTTATTTTTTCCCTTTTATGGCTAATATATGTGTCCGTGAATTTAATTGACATATGTGCTGTGTCAGCTTTGAGGTGCAGAATGCTGGAAGGATAATACCTAACTTTGGGTAATCTTAAGCAGTAAGAGGTGGCTATTTGTGCAAGGATGGCTTGTTTGCTTCAATTTATTGATGGAGAGAGGTAACCTAGGTTATACGACATTTGTTGTCTTTGTGTGAAATGATGCACCTCATACCTGCAGTGTCTTTTTCTCATTAAAGAGTTGTCTTAAGGAAACAGCTCAGCAATTGTCAGGGGAATGGCAAAATTAGTCATTGATTTGTAGTCAGGATAGCCAACTCTATGCTAATAGATTTGCCAATTTTTCAGAGCCTCTTTTAGAGGTCACCTTCCTGTCACCCAGGATAGCACTTTGATTGCTACTTTGAAGCGAAGACTGTCCCTTCTTGTGACCCAAGCTGTCTGCCCCTCTGTCACCAGATGCTAGCTTCTAGAATAAGTTTGTACCTTTCACTCAAATAAATGCCAGTAGAACTTAGGGTATAAAGATTCACCTGAATGTTTTTTCCAGATAAATTGTGATGGTAAAACATTCTCAGGTGGAAAGCTGAGGTTCCATTTATGTCGGGACATATAAGCCCACCCTCCCAAATTCCATGTAGTCCAACAGAATCCAAAATGATAGTTATTTCTTGACTATGAAAATGACCAAGCAGCCTGAGAAACCATTTAATCTTACTTCATTGAAAACTGCAGCCCAAATTTCTGAGTGCCGGTGCTTTTTCAGAAAGAAATGGACAGGACAAGACTCAAATGCAAGTCTGATGATATTGCCACATGGCTAGAAATGGCTCCTCCCTTTTTCTTCTCTGCTATAGGCTGGTACTGGAGGTATGTGTGATTGGTTGGTGGATAGTTAGGATGTTGTGTTGAATGGTTAGGCCACTTCTTATAAAAGCTATCTTTGGTCTTCATTTTCCTTTTCTCCTATTTCCAAAACCAATGTAGCATATCATTTAAGTGTAGAGGCTCTTAAGCCAAGCCATATTGGTTAGGACTCAAAATTCACCTGTATGTAGCTATAATAAATAAAAATTGGGTAAGTGACTTAATTTCTCTGTGCTTCAGTGTCTTCAGTAACCAAACTGGATAGTCATGACATGCTGTGAACAAGTTAAAAGAGTTAACCAAAGTCCAGTACTTAGAATAGTGACTGTCACATAGTGAACACTCAACCAACCTTACGTGTGCTTAGTCATAGGAGTGTGTAGGAATGAGTTGAGAGCTGATGTCTTCCTACTTCCCCCTTTTTATTTAGAATTGGAGCAAGATCTTCATTTTGCTGTATATTACTCACGGTCTCAACTCTATCTCATTTGTTTTAGTATATTCTTAGATCTTCTGCTTATATTTGAACTGTGAAAAAATAAAGACAGAATGGTATAGAGGCTAAGAGCATGGGTTTAGGAGTCAGTCATACCACATTTTGGCAAGACTGGAATCAGCCCACATGTTTTCCTTTCCTGCCTTCAAAGTCTCAGCCAGAGCCACTATCTAAGGCATATGGAATGTTTTATGTATCAACACAAGCTCCAGTGTAATGTCACAGAGAACCAAGGGACCCACTTCATAGCAAGGATGGTGTGAAATTATAGATATGCTTATGGAATCCACTTGTGCTTTTGTATATCACATCACACAGAAACTGCTGGCCTAATAGAGCAATAGATCAACCTGTTGAAGAAGCAGCTGAGGCACCAACTTGCATACAATAACCTGTAGGGATAGGGCACCATCTTCTAGGACGCAACACTCACCTTACATCAACATCCACCAGATGACGTCGTATCTCCAATGGGTAAAATACATAGGTCTGGGAAGCAATAGGTAGAGCCAAGAAGGCTTCTGCTTTCCATTATTTTCAGTGATCTACTTGATTTATGTCTGTTCCATATCCCTCAACTTTGTGTTCTTTTGGGTTAAGAAGATGTGATTTTCAAAAGGGAAATGCTTCCACCAGGAAACCACCAAGATATCCATTGAACTTTAGTCTAAGCCTTACTAAAGCACCATGGGCTCCTTCTGCCAAGGGATCACCTGGGAGGAATACAATTCACAATCCTGGTAGGTGCAATTCATCTGGATATTTACAAGGAGGAAGAGCTGTTGTCACATGTTGGAGAGGGGGCCAATATGTTTGAAATTCAAGTTATCGACTTGGATATGTCTTAGCTCCCCCTTGCCCAGTGTTGATGATACAAGTATAAGTTTAATGGCTGATGCTTCAAAATAACATGGGAACCAGGGGTACAGACTACTCAGGAATGAGGATCTTGTCCACTCCACAAGGTGAGCCACCAGGATCAATAGAGGGCATAAGTAAAGGTGAGGGGTTTCTAGAGTGGATAGTAATAGATGAAGGCAGTAATTAGCTGCGGCTGTAACACCAGTTATGGCAGTAGGGGCTGAAGTTCATCCTACCAATCTACCACTTGCTTGTGTTTTTTTTTTCCCAGCAAAAGAAGCCCACCAGAACTTTTTATATGATCTAAATATATTAAACTGACGTAAGGGGTAAACGATTATATACTCTGTGCTGTGCTGTATCAATCTCTCTTTTAGGATGATATAGTCACCCAACTGCTGACTAGATTGCTGCTAAAAAGTTTTGGTTTTCAGGTGAAGGTTGACTAGCCTCAAAGTCCTCCTTTGCAGTACATCTTATATGCAATTACTGATTGCTACAGTGTTGTGAAGGCCTGAAGCCCTCACCTTAACTTGTGACAACTCTGAAGGGCCATCCTAGCTCCAGAGCTCCTTATAGCATTGGCTGCTGCCTTCCTTTAATACTGCATCAGAGCCTAACTTGTCTCTTTGCTCAATCCTGCTCTTTCTTTTTCCTCGTGAATGTTGATACTGAGAAAAATCATTAGTAAACTTTTTGCATGTGAGTCATTATCTCATATTTCCCAAGGACTTCAACCTATGTTGTCACCTTAATATACACCTATCCAAGTAGGAAATAATGTAAGCAGAAGTTATCTAGTTCAGCACCACTCCAAAGGGCAAGGTTTCATTAGCAAGACTAAACTGCCCATTAAATAAACTATGATAATTCTCACAAGGCAATACCACACAACCTTCAAACAATAAGGAAAATTTCCATGAAGTATATGGAGATAATCTCAGGACACATTGTAAAGTAAAAATAAAAAAGCTTCATAACAATAAATGTGATTTTTATGTATGAAAAGACAGAAAATAAAAATAGAGGGCCGGGCGCGGTGGCTCAAGCCTGTAATCCCAGCACTGTGGGAGGCCGAGGCGGGTGGATCACGAGGTCAAGAGATCGAGACCATCCTGGTCAACATGGTGAAACCCCGTCTCTACTAAAAATACAAAAAATTAGCTGGGCATGGTGGCGTGTGCCTGTAATCCCAGCGACTCAGGAGGCTGAGGCAGGAGAATTGCCTGAACCCAGGAGGCGGAGGTTGCGGTGAGCCGAGATCGCGCCATTGCACTCCAGCCTGGGTAACGAG
>NW_022436954.1:21157934-21314911 GCF_009761245.1 Sapajus apella
CCTGGGTTAAAACAATGAAAATAAGAAAGCAGATCATGGAAAACATTTGTTGGACAATGGGCAAAAATCTAGATATCAACTAGAGATTAAATGACATCAACTAGAGATCAACAAGTGCTTGGGAGTTTTCTTAATGATAGTACCATTTTTGTGATTATGTAAAAAAAATTTCTTATTAAAAATCGGGAGTTATTAGGCATGAAGCATCATGATAATTATATTTGTTTTCAAAAATGTGTGTTTGTGTGTAATGTAAAAAGAGAAAAAGAGAAAGACACACACATAGAGGTATAGAGCGAGAGGCTCTTAGCAATTGTTAAATAGAGACTGTGAGTATATCGTTTGCTACACTTTCAATTTATTTCTGTGTTAGAAATGTATAAAACGAAGTGGTTTGGGGAAAAATACATGAATTGTTGATGTTTAAACCTGCTATCAGAAGTCCAGTTTGACTAGGTAATAATGACGTAAGTTTGAATTATTTCTTGATTGTGTGTACTTTATTCTCCTGGATCGGTTCACACATTTTGGAAAGTTATTTTCTCTAACTCTTCCAGATCAGTGACTTTTTTTAATGCTTAGCAATCATTTTGATGTATTGATTATAGTAATTATCACTGTCCATCTTGTCTGGAGAAATGAAATGCTTAGGTCTGCTTTTAAAGTTCCAAAATTGCAGCCAAATCTAGCATTTTTATTTTACATTAGGCATCTGTATACAAAATACAAAGTTAGTAGGGAAGCTAAAACCACTTGTTAGGGTATTTGTTCTGCCTGGGTAAGATGATCTTATAATATACCTATAGGGATTATTTGCCAATTTCTCTTGAGAAATGGAGTTACAGGAATTCACAGATGACAAAGGACTACAATATATTAATAAAATGCAAGAATTTCAGGTGGATCTAAAAGTGGGGGCTGATAATTCACTAATCAATACAGCGCGTATGCACTGTAAAAAATTAAATAGATGCTGTGCCACTAAAAGATGGAGTTTATCCTTCCCACCGATGAAATAAAAGTACATTCTCCGTTTCTGCCTCTTTGTTTTTCTCTCTTTCTCCTTCCCTCCCCATCTACCATCCTCCAATCTTCCCGTGAATAAAGCAGTCTCTAGTTGACATTTTTACTTCAATCCTTACCTTAATTTATTTTTCAGAGTAATGTTGAATAAATATGAATTTATTCGAGAATTTTTCTCTTTTATTTGGAGAAGAAAATCTGATTTTCTCCATTTATTACTGATAGTGTGTAGATTGAGAGCCGAATAAAAAGGCATCATTCAAAACTGAACCAGTATGAGTTGTAACCAAAAGAACATTCATTAATGGGAATAAATAAAAAACATTTTTACATTAACTAATTCTTCCAAACTTTTACATTTTGTAATGGACTTTCAAAATTTCACCGACCCAGAAGAAAATATAAATAATTCTGGACTTTCCATCCTAAAATGAAAATGATTTGAGATACAGTTATATCGCAAATGTAGAATGGTTGTAAGTCTATTTGTGAAATGAGAAATAGAAATACAAATGGAATTCCTTTAATCACTTAAAATGTAATCAACATAGTATTAACCTGGCTGAGTTCTAGCCCCAGAGTAGTAACCATTAAGTTTTGCCTAGGCCTGTTTTGCAATCCCCCAGCTATGACAAACTCTGACTACTACAAAGGTAGGTGTCTCCATTTTATATATATATATTTGAGATGGAGTGTTTGGCTTTGGATGCCCAGGCTGGAGTGCAATGGCAAGATCTTGGCTCACTCCAACCTCCACCTCCTGAGTTCAAGTAATTCTCCTGCCTCAGTCTCCCGAGTAGCTGAGATTACAGGTGCACACCACAATGCCTGGCTAATTTTGTATTTTTAGTAGACACAGGGGTTTCACCATGTTGGTCAGGCTGGTCTTGAACTCCTGACTTCAGGTTATGCACCCACCTTGGCCTCCCAAAGTGCTGGGATTACCCATGTGAGCCACCGCACCCGGCAGGTGTCTCCATTTTAAATAGTCCTGTGCCAGGACAGGCAGGTCAGCCTGAAGCACAATGATTAAAGTGCCTGGCACCTAGTAATTAGATAGCAGATGGAGACAGCAGTGTTTTAATTCAATTGTGCCTCAATACCTAAGAAACTGGCTTGTATCAATTCTTCCAACTGGCATTTAGGCTTCCATAAACAAAAAGTATACCTTTTTTCTCTATTGCTGTATTCTTTCATAATCACTGTTTATTGACTGACCTTGTGTCAGGTAATTAACATTTTTCTATTAATAGTAGACATTGTTTTAGTAATAATATAAGTAACAATATAGGTAATATACTGCTGATGGTTTAGGTTTTCCCTATTTTTATAAATAGGGGAAATGAAAGATATAATTAGTGCATTAACGTCTTTAATATTTCGGGACAGCAAATATTTTGGAGGTACATATAATAGCAAGCTCCAAACCAAGACCACTTAATTACTTCAAGAAAATAACCTAAGAAAAAGGGAATTTTTAACCTTAACTCAATTGTGCAGGTTCCCTTTGATACAATGTTGCTATCACAAACACTTCACAGACTCCTGATAACATTATTGCTCTGAAATATAGGAATGATGACAAGAAGAAACAAATAAGTATTGCATATGATACTTGCATTAGTGGAGATATGTTAAGGCGTCACAGTAATTCTTTTGAAATTTTGTTTCTTGCCTCATAGATGCCTCACCAAACTCAAGTATGAGTAATTCAGTGTATGCAATCATAGCATTTTAGAACTAAAGGGACTTTGGGAAGACTATCCAGTTCAGTGGTTCAAAGCCTAGTAGAATGTCATGTTTCTTTTTTAATGTCAACACACTGAGTTAGTAGGATTTGTGCTTTTATTGCATGGTTCTGTGAAAGTGTGAAATCCAGATAGTCGACCCAATCCAAGGGGACATGGAAGACTTTCTAGAAGTGTAATTGATGTGACATAGTAAGCTGACAATAAGAGGTAAGCCAACAAAGGCAGGGTGAGGGAGGTGATCAAGAGAATTCCAGGCAGACAAACAAAAAGCCCTCCTGAGGAGGGAGAGCAAGGCATATCTAAGCAATGGGAAGTACCCAACAACTAAGATAAAGAGATGCCAATGTGAAGCTCAAGAGGTAGGTCTGCTCTGAACACACAGGTCCTATTGACCAGGTAAGGGATTTAATGGTTAATCCTAAATGCAATGGGAAGCCTTTGAAGTGCTGTAAGTATGGAGGGGACAATGTTCAATTTGCATTTCAAAAATATCACTTTACTTAAGGTGTTCAGAATAGATGAAAGAGGGCAGCAATGAAACAGCAGTAGGCGCGCCTATGGTAATCGTAAAGAGGTAAAATATACGAATCATCCTGATGACATAACTTGAAAATTTGAACAATTTTGAGATATAATTTATAGAAATGAAAACTCATCGATTCTAAGTACTGAGACAATATAGCCACCACGAAAAGCAATATACAGAATAGTCCTATCACCCTCCCACACTTTTCTTATAATCCCTGCAGCCTATCTACTATATCCTGGCCTAAGATGACCAATTGCCTTCTTTCCACCACTATAAATTAGTTTTGCCTATTCTAGAATTTTATGCATGAAATTATGCTGTATGTAATCTTTTATATTGTCCTTCTCAGAATCACTTTTGGAGTAAAATTCATGT
Source organism: Sapajus apella (assembly GCF_009761245.1). Lineage (NCBI taxonomy): Eukaryota > Metazoa > Chordata > Mammalia > Primates > Cebidae > Sapajus > Sapajus apella. The sequence continues at coordinate 21,161,613 of NW_022436954.1, forward strand.
TGCCACATGTATTCATTTTTTTAAATTTAGTAACATTATTACATGGCATATTATAATTTATTCATTCACCTCTTGGTAGACATTAGGCTTTTTTCTAGTTTATATCTATAACGGATAAAACTTCTATAAGTATTTGGATTCAATTTGTTTTGTGAGCATCTGTTTTTTGTTGTTTTTTTGTATTTTAAGCTCTGGGGTACATGTGCAGATCTTGCAGGATTGTTGCATAGGTACACACAAACCATGGTGGTTTGCTGTCTCCTTCCCCTCCCACCCCCGTCATTTCTCCCAGTGTTATCCCTCCCCACACCCTGCTGTCCCTCCCCTAGCCTCCACCCTCCAACAGACCCCAGTGTGTAATGTTCCCCTCCCTGTGCCTATGTATTCTCATTGTTCAACACCTGCCTAGGGGTGAGAACATGCAGTGTTTGATGTTTGGTGTTTGGTGTTTGGCATCTGTTTTTATTTCTCTTACATATTTGGGAGTAGAACTACTGGACTGTGGGTTAGTATATGAATTATTTTTATTCCCACCAGCTACAAATGATAATTTCTTCAGTTGTTCAGCATCCTTCCCAACAATTGGTATTGTCAATCTTTTTCAATTTTAGCCATTTCAGTGGAAGTATGGTATATCTAATTGTGGGTTTAATGTGGATTTATTTAGTGACTAATGCTAGTTAGCATTTTTACATGTGTTAACTGGTCTTTTGTATTTCTTATTTTGTGCTTTTTCTAAATTTTAATTCAGTTTTCTCATCTTACTTTAGTAGTAGGAGTTCTTTAAATATTTTGAATAAAATTCACTGTTAGATAAATGGATTGAAAATATTTTCTCTCTAGTCTGTAGAATGCCTTTTAGTTTCATAAAGTTGTATTTTGAAGAACAGCAGATTTTGATAAAGTTTAATTTACCAATATTTTCTCATTAGTTTGTACTGCTTTTATCTTATCTAAGACATTGTTGCTTACCTCAAGGACACTCACACTTTTTCCCAACATTTTCTTTAAGCAATTTTGTAGTTACATAATTTACACTAAGATTTGTTTCTATCTTGGCTTAATTTTTGTTAATATTATGAAGCAAAGGTTGTGAATACTTTTTTCTAGATAAATATTGTTTTAAACACTGTTTGTTAATAAGACAATACTTTACCATTGAGTTTACATTAGCATATTCGTCAAAAACTTCACTGAATAAATGTGGATATTTTCAAACTCCATTTAATATCATTTATCTGTACAACTACTTTTATGCTAAAGTTGCACTATTGTAGTTACTATATATTCAAGTAGTATAAGTTTCCTAATTTTGAAATTTTCATGGTGGTTTTGCATTTCTATATAAACTTTAAAATGAACTTAGAATATACTTTTTTGAATTTTTTAATTACAATAGTTTTGATTGCCATTGTAAATTAAATACACAGAGCAATTTGAAAAGAATCAACATTTTAATAATATTGAATATAAAATCCATTAACATGAAGGTATATCTCTTTTTACTATATATGTGTCATCTTTAACTCTTCTCAGCAATATGATCTAACTTTAAGTGTGTTTGTCTTTTACATGTTATTTTAAACTTATCAGAATTCCATGTATTTGGATGTTACTATAAATTGTATATATTTTAATAAGAATTTATTATTAAAATATATATAATTCTATGTTTTGAAAAAAAAAAAAATTAATGAAAAAAACCTTAATAAAACAATGCAACAGTTTTCTCACCCCAAATAATTTCTTCATGCCTTTTACGTGGCGTTTTTCTACTCACAGAACCTGAAAACAAGTCATCTGTTTTCTGAACCTAGTATTTGCCTTTTCAGAATGGCATATGAATGAAATGGTATAATATGAAAGCTTTTGGTTCTGGCTTCTTTCATTTGGCATAATACACTTTAGATTCATCCATGGTATTGAGTGTATATCAGTAATTCATTCCTTTCTACTGTTGCATGATATTCCATTGTATATATAATAAGCCTCAAGATCCCCCAGTTAAATTGGGAACCGCATACCAGAGCAGCTAGCAACCCTGCCCTAACATAAAATGAAGGGCAGCTGGGCAAGAATGTTTACAGTCTGTCTTTCATGGGATCCCTTTTTTGTCTGTCCATTTCATTAACATCTGACCACCACTCTGGTCCTGGGAGACTGCACTTGTTTTCTCCCAGGCATCCTGGAGAAAATCCAGCCTCAGCCATCCTTCGGTTCTTCAGATGGAAAGAGCAAATTCAATACATCATCATAATAGAAAATAAGGCTAACCTGAGAGAACAATTTTCTGTCTACAGGTCACAAAAGACAGGACTGAATAGTCAAGCAGAGAGAGAGGCAACTTACTGTGTATATTTAAAAGGGAATAAGTCTGTGGGTGATATCTGAGTGGTCCATTTAAAGGAAGTAGTGGGGAAGTCGGGAGCCACATCTGCTAGACAGAAGAGTTGCCTCTAAGTTCTTACCTGGCCACTGGCTTGTACCATTTGGGTGTGATGTTCTATTTCTAATGCCTAGACTGCCACCTTTGCTGTGTTGTCCCATTACATGATACCACATTTATACACTTACCAGTTGAAGAATATTTGAAATAGTTCATTTAAAAATCATAAAGTCATTATGACATTCACATACAGGTGATTCTGTGAGTATAACTTTTCATTTGTCTTGGGGTAAATATTTAGAAGTGAGATTTCTGGGTTGTTTGGTACCAGTATATTTAACTTTATTAAAACTCCCAAATTGTTTTTCACAATAGCTGTATCTGTTTGCATGTCCATCACTGTGTGCAAGAGTTACAGTTGCTCCTTCTAGTATAATGTTTGGCAAGTATTCACCAATTTGTATCTGAATGTGGTTTTTAATTTGCATTTTCCTAATGACTAGTGATGTTAAGCATCTCTTACTGTTCATATTTGCCTTCTAAACATCTTGTTATGATGAAGTGTCTATTCACATTTTTTATACTTTGTAATAGGTTATTTGCTTTTTGCTGAGTTTGTTTTTTTAATATTTCCAGCGTATAAGGCTTTCATCACATATGTGCTTTGCGAATATTTCTTCCTAGTCTGTAGCATTCCTTTTCATTTGCTAAAGTATCTTCCTAGCCAATTTCCATTTCAATAAAGTTCACTTTAGTTATTTTTTTTATGAATCATGCTTTTGACATCCTAATAGCTTTCCAATTCAAAAGTACACATATTGTTATGTGTAATTCCAGAAATTTTACAGTTTTGACTTTTGTGTTTTGGTCTATGACCCATTTTAAGTTTTTTTTTTTCTAAATGGTGTGAGGTAAGATAAACATATTTGGAGCCCATTGTTAAAATATTACTAGTTGGAAAGATGACCTTTGTTTCATTAAATGGCTTCCATGGCTTTATCAATATCAAATGAATATTTGTCTATGTAGTAATGAATACATATGTGGATGTATGTACGTATATTTTCTGGGATAGTTATTCCGTTTTCTTGGTCAATGAGTCTAAACTTTCACCAATGATACATTATCTTGATTATTGTTGGGTTTTCTTTTTGTGGTAAGTCTTAAGTCAGTTAGTCCTCCAAGTTTATTCTTTCTAAAAATTATTTAGGCAATTCTTGATTCTGTGTCTTTGCCTATAAAATTTAGAATAACATTCTCAATTTCTACAAACAAAATTCTCCTATAATATTTTATTTGGATTGTAATTAATACATAGATAAGTTTAGAAAATGCTAACATCTAAACCAGCTTGAATCCTCCAAGTCAGCTCAGCTTTCCATTTATTCAGGTCTTTTGTAATTTATTTCATTAGTGCTTTGCAGTTTTCAGCATTAAAATCTTGCACAGATTTTGTACGTTTTCCCCAATATTTTTAGGTTTTCTTTACTGCTATTTTAATTGGTACTTTTATTTCAATGTTTTCTGTAAGAATACAGTTGTAGGTGTGTATTAGCCTTGTACTCTGCAAGTTTGTTAGACAAATAACTTTTTTGTAGAGCTCTTTGGATTTACTATGTAGATAATTTTATGATCTGCAAATACAGACTATTTTATTTTTCTCTTTTCAATATATAGGGTTTATATTTTTTATTTCCTCTTTGACTAGCTGGGACCTCCTGCATAATATTGAAAAGAGATGGTAACAGCAAACTTCTTGCTTTTTTCCAATAATAAGAGGAAAACATTCAGCTTTCACCAATAGGTATGAGGTTAACTGAAGTTTCTTAAGAAGATGCTCACTTCAGGTTAAGAAGTTCACTTTTATTCTTAGGGTGCTAATATGGATTGATATTTTCTTTTGCAAAAGGATTTTTTGAATCTATTAAGAACATGGTGTTTTATTTCTTCCTTAGTCTGTTGGTATGACAAACCGTATTAATTCAATTCGAAATGCTGAGTCAATCTTGAATTCTCAGTATAAATAGTACTTGAAAACTATAGTGGGACAATTAGTAAACTTGATAAGGTTGAGGAAATAACTGGTTAACTTGAAATGTGAATAGCACTTACCAAACTTGAAACACAAAGAGAAAAGGGTAAAGAAGAAAAGGAGAGTTTATATCTACATATATACACATATATATGTAGATATACGTGTATATATGTGTATATACATATAATACATCTGTTTATATCTAAAAAATATGTGTATATATCAAAAAATATATGTGTACATGTATATACATGCATATGTATATATGTTTACATACATGTGAATATATTTTTAAAAAGAGTAAATATGTACCTATATACACACCCTTTGTTTTATATATATACACATACAGAATTGAAATATAAAACAATAAAATAGTATGCCAATGAAAAAGAAAGAAAAGAGAGTGATTATGATCTGATATGTGGTATAATAGGCTGAATAATGATACCCAAAGATATCCTGGTCCTAATTCCCTGGAACCTGTAAACCTCACCTCATATGGAAAAACATTTTTTGCAGAAACAATCAAATTAAGGATTTTGAGGTCAGGAGATTAGTTTGAATTATTTAGCTGGGTCTAAATCTAATCACGATTATCCTTACAAATGGGAAACGGGGAGATTTTGCAGTGAAGAGAAGACAATGGGATCTTACAGGTAGACTGAAGTGACATGGCCACTGTGTCTGAATGCAAGAAATGCAACTTCAGATGCTAGAAAAAGTAAAGGACTGCTTCCTTCCTAGAGCCTCTGGAGGAAATATGAGTCATCAGAAAGGTAGATTTTACCCCAATGCCAATGATTTTAGATTTCTGGCTCCAGAGCTGTAAGAATATATAGAATATATATTTGTGCATTGCTTTAAGCCACTAAGTTTGTAGTAATTTGTGATAGCACATAGTAAACTAATATATATGGAATTTCAAAACATCCATAATAGCTAACATACTTCTAAAGAAGTTGATCATATTGAGATTATTTGCTTTACCAAATATTAAGATTTACTATAAAGTTACAGTTTATAAAAATCATAATATTGGTGTAAGTCTAGATAAACAAATGGCACAGAATAGAAAATTCTCCAGAATATCCAACTACATAAGGAAATTTCATATATAATAACTTTATGAAATTTACACTGCAAAACAATAGGGAAAATATGGTCTTTTCAATAAATGGTGCTATGGAAAATAATGAGGTGCAACCATATACCATTTACAAACACAATTCTAGGTAAATTATAGAACTAAAGTGAAAGACAAAACTGTAAAGAAATTATAATCAAAATATTATAATAACCTTAGGGTAGGAATTTTTGTTGTTAGGAAACAGAAAACATTAATTAGTCATAAAAAAATGTTGATAAACTAATTTAGTTTAAGAATGTTCATCAGCAAAAGTCACCATTAAGACAGTAAAAATTCAAAGTATAGAGAAGTATTTGCAACACATTAAGCATCCAAAGCCTGTAACTTTGTGTGACACACAAACCTACTAAGCACTAATAAAAAGCAAGAAAATTTAGTAGAATCTTGGTCAACTTTCTTGAACAAGAATTTATCAAACAAGCATTTTCAAATGCCGTTCAAATACATAACCCCCACCCCCCACCATCACATTGGTCATAAAGAAAATGCAAATTAAAATCACAATAAAATACCAGTCTATACCCCTGAGGATAGCTAATATTTTTTAAAGTCTTATAACACCAGGTATTGGAAAAGATTTGAATAAAATTGGAATTGTCATATATTACTGATGTAACTATAAATTAGTACAAATATTTTGTAAAGCAGTTTGATATTATCTAGTACATTCTAAATTATGTATAACCTGAGACTCCTTATCAATGTATATAACAACAAAAAAAGTTAGTTAGCACGTGGGCTCCAAAGGGTAAGTTCAAACATTATCTTGGCATCCTTTATAGTGGCCCTGAACGAGAAATAATCCAAATATTCCTCAAAAATTTAACTGATAAATACATTGTGATATGTTCATACAATTAAATTTTAGACAGTAACTAAAGTGAACATGACTTCCATGACAATATAGATGGATTTCACACACATAATGTTAATGAAAAAATTCAAACATGAAATAATTCCTATTGAATAATTTATTTGATATAGAGCTCAAAGATGAAGAACCAACCTATGGTCTTAAAGGGTATATACACATGCACTAAAATAAGGAAACAAAGCCAAGAGCTTGATTACATTAGATATCAATAAAGTAGTGATGGTGAATAGGATCGCAAGGAGTTGTGATTAGAGATAGGCTTACGAGAATGTGGCTGTGAAACGTTGGCAATGCTTGGTTTCTTAAGCTGAGTGTTGGCTCTATAACATTGTATTTATGATGATATTGTATGGGGTACAGTTGCATATTTTCTGTGTGTATGTGCCGTTTAATAATTTAATTTTTATGTTATATTAAAACATAAATATAGGAAGACTAGTTAAAGGCTACTGTAATTCTCTGAGGAAAAAAGGATGGTGGATTGAAGAGGATTGCAAGTTAAAGGGTTTAAGAGCTATCAAGAGATAGTTATAGGGAATAAGTATTTGGAAGGAAATGATACTGTTCTTCACAGAGTAAGTAGCAAACACTTATGGAGTGGTTACTATCTGTATATGGTTTTCTGTGTAGGTCAAGTATCATTTTCTCCATATGGATAACAAGTTAGTCTTGTATCTCTTATTAAGTGATTAAACTCCATCTAAAGCCTATTTATTGTCAGCCTCATTTTGCTTGTAAAGAAATTTAGGCAAAGGATGATGAAACAACTTTCCAAAGGGTAAGACAGCATTAGAGCCAAGCTTTTACTTTCAATTGCACCTAAAGTATAACAGTAATGATAATCAGCATAAACATTATTACAACATGACCACTGTTTATCAGTATAACCAATAACAGCGTGTCAAAGCATAAGGTAAGTGCCTTAAATACATAGTTTCATTTAGTCATTCAACAAACCTGAGAAGGAGTACCTACAATTATCTCTTTTTACTTATGAGAAAACTAAATCTTACAGACATGAAGAGCAAATTGCTAAGAGATGAATCAAGGTCTAAAATCACAGGTCTCTCCAAGAGTCAGACTCTAACTATTAATCTCAATTACTTTAGAAATATGTTAAAAATGAACATAGATTTTAAATTTTAATTTTTACTTTTCAATGACAAAGCAATTGGAATTGTAAAGGTTTTTGTTTGGGTGTTTCCATAAACAATCCTTGTGCCAAATCTTCTCATCACAAAGGGAAGAGATATGCTGAAACAATCTAAAAGCCCCAAATCTGTATTATTTCCATTCATACATCAGCTTTTCATATGCCAGTCTGTCACATTCACATTTATCATCACTTGGGTATTTTAGTATTAAACTTATCTGAACCTTTTAATGCCAATGTGTTGCTTTGCTGCAGAATTCTCTATCATAATTTGAGATGCAAATTTAAATGCAGCAGTTAACTAAGAAGTCACTATATGCTCCAGCTACAAAAAATGTTACTATGCACAACAAGACTCTACTGTTTTCTATTTCCCGTTTCACTGGTTTGGTTTCACAACTCCACATCTTTGGCTCTTTCTCTTGGAATAAATCCCTGGCATTCTGATAACTTGCCAATATTAATTCTTTGTCATTAAATAAGTTTTATTTCACTAGTGACTTTTTTCCTCCTGGAACTCTGACCTTTGAGACTCTGCTGAAATAATTATTATTGCCAGTAGCAGACCCTCAACCCTCATCAGAATGCTGTACCAGACTCTTCCTTTTTTTGCTTGACATCAGACATTTCACTTTCTGACACCTACAATTTTGTATAATTTCAGTAGCTACCTCAAGGCTGCATTTCATCCCTACTGATGGCATCCATGTGAAGCATGCAAAATGAGTCTCTATGGTTAATGTATTAACCTACCTGTTAAATTATGTTTTTCATGGTGATATTTGATGAACCAAGTAATTTTATGTAATTGTGCTACCAAATCCAAAGTCCTAGATTATTTTTCCACGGTGTCTGTTTATATACAATCTTTGCATTGTACCTTCCTTATCAACCTACATTTACATATGTATTTATTTCTTCAGCAAATATTTATTGAGCACCTGTTTCATATATCATGAAAAGTACAAGAATGGAATAATAAAGAAGAGTAACATGGTGCTTGATAAAAAGTAGTTGCTCTGAAAACATTTGTTGAATAAATGAATAAATGAAGGAATGAACACAATGACATAGACATTGAATATTTCATACCTTCCCAAGAGTTTGCCTAACCTTCTCACAGCAGAAACCCAGAATTCCATCATCTCAGGGACATTACTGGCATAGGTAGGGAAATTAGCACATCTTATTTCTGGTTCTAGAATAAGAAGCAAAGGGATTATATCTGAACCAGTATTGAGAGTGAACTTCAATGTCTCAAACTGAAGAAGTGGAAAGAAAATGAGAAAACAGTTTACTTAAAGAATGGAAAGAAATAGAAAGAGAATATGTAAACAAACATTCTGAAACTACCTCATGATGTTAAGGTATGCGGAGATGGTATTAGTGATAGAACAGGTGGAAGAAGAGTGCCTGTCATTTGCGACAACGTGGTTGAACCTAAAAGACCTAAAAGTCATTATGTTATATGAAGTAAACCAGGCGCAGAAAGACAAATAAGTAACAACATAATCTCACTTAAATGTGGAATCTACAAAAGTCAAAATTATTCTGAAGCAGAGAGTAGGATGGTGGATACCAGAGACTGAGGAAGAGGAGAACTGGGGAAATCTTGGTCAAAGGATACAAAATTTCCATTAAGAGAAAAAATGTCAAGATATCTATTGTACACCATGGTGACTATCGTTAATAACAATATATTGCATACTTGACAAATGCCAAGACAGTGGATTTTAAGTGTTTTTACCATGCACAAAAAAATAAGTATATGAAGTAATACATATGTTTATTAGCTTGGTTTAGCCATTACACGATGAGTACTTAAACATCATGTTGTTTTAATCAACACTATAAATATATACAATTTTTTCTTGTCGATTGAGAGATGAAATGCTAGAGCTTTGGGAGGCTGCGCTGGGTGGATCAACTGACAAGTATGATACTGATTTAGATAAGGGCAGCAAGTGCCATGCTCCTTGTAGTTCCCAAGTATCCTTACGTGATATAATCCTTTTTCTTGTTTTATATTGTTACAGAGAGAAAGAGCTATTACCAAGATGACTGAAAGCAACAAATCTGAAGATACAACTAGAATCAAAGAAAAACTCACAAAGCATAGTTCATCAGTGTACAATATGGTGACACGAATTACTAATATTTAAAGCACTTGACGTTCATCCCCATTAATGATTCTTCCCACAAGAGTGTCTGAGCATAATAATCACCTCTGGGAAATTGTGCCAATGGCCTATGAGTTGTTGAAAATGAAATTTTCTACCTGACCATTCTAGAATTTCATTAACAGAGAGAAGGTGTATTTACTACTTGTGATACTTCCTCTGGTTGTATTCACTCAACCCACCACATCTAGCTTCTGATCCCAACACTTCTGCAGAAACAACCTTCATAAAAAGTTTTAATAACTTTCTATCAGTACAGTTCAAAAGCATCAACTCAGTTCTTGCATGCTTGGCCTCTTTGCAGCACTTGACATACAGACCATTTCATTTTCTTAAAACATTCACTTTCTTTAGCTTTCATGGCTGCAACGCATATTCATCTTTTTTGGTTGTTTAACATCTGATTCCTTTTTCAATCTTCAACTTTTATTTTAAGTTCAGGGATACATATGAAGGTTTGTTATACAGGTAAATTGCATGTCATGAGGGGTTTGGCGTACAGATTGTTTCATTGCCCAGGTAATAGATATAGTATCTGATGTGTAACTTTTTGTTCCTCTCCCTCTTCCCACTGTCCACCCTGAAGTATGCCCAGGGTGTCTGTTGTTCCCCTCTTTGTGTCCATGTGTTATCATCCTTCAGCTTCCACTTACAAGTGAGAACATGTGGTATTTGGTTATCTCTTCCTGAAGTTCTTGAAACTTTGCTGAAGTTGTTTATCAAATCAAGGAACTTATGGGCAGAGACTATGGGATATATTCATATCATCTGCAAACAGGGATAGTTTGACTTTCTTCCTATTTGGATGCCTTGTATTTCTTTTTTGCTTTTGTTCTTGAGATGGAGTCTTGCTCTATCACCCAGGCTGGAGTGCAGTGACGTGCATCTATGCCTCCCAGGTTCAAGCAATTCTCCCACTTCAGCCTTCCAAGTAGCTGGGGACTACAGACATGCAGCACGATGCCCAGCTAATTTTTGTATTTTTAGTAGAGACAGGGTTTTGCCATGTTGGCCAGGCTGGTCTCAAACTCCTGACCCCAAGTGATTCACCCACCTTGAGCTCTCAAAGTGCTGGGATTACAGGCACCCAGGCTGATGCCTTGCATTTCATTCTGTTACCTGATTGTCCTGGTCAGGAATTTCTAATACTATATTAAATAGGAGTGGTGAGAGAAGGCATTCTTATCTTGTTCTGGTTTACAAGGGGAATGCCTACAGCTTTAGCTCATTCAGGATGATATTGGCTGTGGGTTTGTTATAGGTGGCTCTTATTATTTTGAAGTATGTTCCTTCAATGCCCAGCTTGTTGAGAGTTATTGAAAGCCTTTTCTGCATCTCTTTAAATAATCATGTTGATTTTGCTTTTTGGTTATTTGATGGATCATATTTATTTTGTTATGTGGTGGATCACACTTATTGATTTATGTATATTGAACCAACCTTGCATCCTAGGGATAAAGCCTTCTTGATTTTGGTGGATTAGCTTTATCGTGTGCTGCTGGATTTGTTTTGCTAGCATTTTGTTAAGGAGTTTTGCAAATGTGCTCATCAAGGATATTGACCTGACATTCCCTGTTTCTATTTATGCTAGATTTTGGTTTCTGAATGAGGCTAGCCTCACAGAATAATTCAAGGAGTTTAATTATTTCTTCTAGATTTTCTAGTTCTTGTGCATAGAGGTGTTCAAAGTGTGAGGGTTTTTTGTTTTTGTTTTTTTTTTATATTTCTGTGGGATCATTGTTAACTTCCCCTTTGTCATTTCTGATGGTGGTTTTGGATCTTCCCTCTTTTTTTCTTTATTAGTCTACCTAAAGGTCTATATATGTCATTACTTTTTCTCAAGGAACCAAGTCCTGGAATCATTGATCTTTCCTATGGTTTTTGGCATCTCAATTTCCTTCAGTTCAGCTTTGATTTTGGTTATTTCTTGTCTTCTGCTAGCTGTAGAGTTGGTTTCCTCTTGTTTCTCTAGCTCTTCTAGTTCTGAAGTTATATGTTAATTTTAAGTCTTTGTAACATTTTGATGTGGGTGTTTGGTGCTATAAACTTGCTTCATAACACTACCTTAGCTGTGTCCCAGATATTCTGGTATATTGTACCTTTGTTGTCATTAGTTTCAAGGAGTTACTTGATTTCTGCCTTAATTTAATTGTTTACTCAAAAGACATTAAGGAGGAGGCTATTTAATTTCCATGAAATTGTTTGGATTTCTTACTTGTAATTTCCATTTTTATTGTGCTTTGGTCTGAGAGTGTGGTTGGTATTAATTTCAGTCCTTTTGAATTTGCTGAGAATTGTTTTCTGTCCAGTTGTGTGTTTGATTTTAGAGTATGTGCCACGTGGTAATGAGAAAAATGTATATTCTTTTGTTTTGGGGTGAAGAGTTCTGTAGATGTCTGTTAGGTTCATTTTGTCAAGTGTTTTCAGGTCCTGAATATCTTTGTTAATTTTCTGCTTTGATGATCTGCCTGTCAGTGGGGTGTTGAACTCCTCCACTATTATTGTGTGGAAATCTAAGTCTCTTTTTACATCTCTAAAAACTCGCTTTATGAATTTGGATACTCTTATTTTGGGTGTGTATTTATGTAAGATAGCCAGATCTTCTTATTGAATTGAACCTTTTACCATTATGTAATGCTTTCTTTGTTTGTTTAAAGTCTGTTTTTTTATTAAATGAGAACGACAATCCATGCTTTTTTGTTTCCATTTGCTTAGTGGATTTTTATCCATCCCTTTATTTTGAGGCTATGGGTATCTTTGGATGTGTCATGGGCCTCCTGAAGACAGCATATCATTAGATTCTGATTCTTTAGACAGCTTGGTGCTCCATACCTTTTAATTGAGGCATTTAGTCCACTTACATTTAAGGTTCATATCAGTATGTGTGGATTTGATCCTGTCATCATGTTACTAGCTGGTTATTGTGCAGACTTGTTCTGTGTTTTCTTTCAAAAGTAAGTGGTTTGTATACTTAAGTATGTTTTTGTACTGGCTGGTAATGGTCTTTTCTTTCTATATTTAGTGTTATTTTCAGGAACTTTTATAAGATACATCTGGTGATAATGAGTTCCCAGAGCATTTGCTTTTCTAAAAATGATCTTATTTTTCCTTCACTTATGAAACTTAGTTTGGCTGGATATGAAATTCGTTGTTAGAAATTCTTTTCCTTAAGAATGCTGATTATAGGCCACAATCTCTTCTAGGCTGTTATCCTAATGGGACTACCTTTGTAGGTAACCTGACTCTTCTCTCTAACTGCCTTTAACCATGTTTTCTGTCAGTTCAACCTTGGAGAAACTGACGATTAAGTGTGTTGGGGATTCTCTTCTTGTTTAGTATCTCACAGGGATTCTCTGTCTTTCCAGAATTTGAATGTTAGCCTCTCTGGCAAGCTTGGAAAAGTTTTTATGAACAGTATCCTGAAATATGTTTTCCAAGTTGCTTACTTTCTCCCCATCTCTTTCATGGATGCCAGTGAGTCATAGATTTGGTGTCTTTACCTAATCCCACATTTCTTGGAGGTTTGTTGATTCTTTTGTATTCTTTTTTCTTTAGTTTTGTCTGATTGAGTTAGTTTGGAGGACCAGTTTCCAGGCTCGGATATGTTTTTTTCTGTTTGTTCCAGTCTGCTGTTAATACTACAGTTGCATTTTGCAGTTCTTGTAGTTTAGTTTTCAACTCTAAGATCAGTTTGGGTTCTTTCTTGTAATGACCATTTTGTCTATCAGCTCTAGTATTGTTTTATTATAAACCTTAGATTCATTGAATCAGGTTTCAACTTTGTTCTGAATCTTGATGACCTTTTTGTTCTGTCCGTATTCAGAATTCTATTTCTTTCATTTCATTCAATTCGGCTTGATTAAGAACCCATGTTGGGAGACGAGTGTATTCATTTGGAGTAAGGAAGACACTCTGGCCTTTTGAGTTGCCAGAGTTCTTGCACTGGTTCTTTCACATCTGTATGGGATGATGTTCCTTTAACTGCAGTGCAATTTGAGTAAAGTCAGTAGACTTCCGGATGTTTTCAGAGGGCCAAGGCTTTCTGCAAGATCTTTATTTGTAGCTGAATTATTGTCTTTGGTTTCATAGGGGAGTATATTAGCAAAGTATTTTTGATGTTGAAGTTTAGGCTGTGAGCCAGTAGATGGCATTTAAGAATAATGGCCCATATGTAGGCTCCTGCTCAGGATCCTGGCTCCTCTGTACATCCTCGCAATTGCGGCTGTGCTTTTTCTTAGTTCTCTGAAACTGTGGGCTTTTCTCCCACTCGAGTGTTGGCTGCAGATCTCAGCTTGGCACTCCCAGGTTGCACAACACAGCTCTGGGGTGAGCTCAGGCTTTATATTCCTTCCCCAGCTTGAAAGCAGCAGGGGAAGGTACTTTGGCAATGGTTGTGGCAGAGGACCTTTCACTTGTCACTTGGGGCTCCACCCTAGAGAGATGCAGAGATCCTATCAATCAGTGCAATCTGCGTGGGGTGGGGCGGCTGTACCATGGGCTTAAGCTGGGAGAGCCCTGCCTTGTAGAGAGCAGTAGTGGCAGAGGAGCTCTTGAGTGCCTTTGAGAGCAGCAGCTCAGAGAAACGTGGAGCCGATGCTACTAGGAATGTTCAGCCAGTGGGGTGGGTTGTTGTGCTGCTGGTCTGAGCTGGAGGCTCCACTTCATTAGGGCTCACAGGAAAGAGAGCACCACAAAGTGGGCTCTTCTCTATATGGTGACAGTGGTGTGCTGAAAGCAAGAGTGAAGCCCTCGGTCTCTTTATTTCTTCCCCAGAACAAGGACAGCAGCGGCAGTGGGGCTCTCAATTGCTCTGGGAGCCCCTCCCCAGGAAAACACAGAGCCACTGCCAATGGGTATGCTCAGCTGAGGGTGCAGCAGGTGTTCTGTGGTCCTGATACAGGGGGCCCTGCCTGGTGAAGAGTGGGGAGTGGAGAGCTCAAAGGGAAGAGAGACTGGGCTCCTTACCTTATGGTGGCTGTGGTGTGCTGGAGGAGCCTGTGCCGGTGTAGGGACCAGGCCCTTTTTTCCTTCCATGGCCTGAGGGTGCTTATGGTGATACTGCTGCAGCTGCAAAGGTGGAGGGGCTGTTGGCTGCCTCTGGAATTTCCTCCTTGGAGAAATGCAGATCTGCCTCTAAGTGTTCAGATGGGGGCACAGCAGTTGTGGTGAAGTCCCAGATTGGGAGACCCCACCCAGTGAGGAGAATCAGGAACAGGGACCCATATGGACAATAGTCTGGCTGTTCTTCCACAAGGCCACAGCATTGTACTGGAGATCCTCCGCACTTCCTAATCACCATACACTCTCCAGAACCTGAAGGCAGCAGGAGCTAGAACTACAGAGCAGCAAAATGGTGGCCAGCTGCTCCCTCTGGGAGCTGCAAATCTGCTACCTGCTAGTGAAGTGCAAACCGGCTACCAGCCCCAGAGTCCAGACCGGCTACCAGCTCCAGAGTCCAGATGGGGCTAGCATAGCCAGGCTAGGGTCCCAGGCCAGTTGGCCTTATCCTGTGAGATGCAGTGGAGGTAGGGCCTGCATTTCATCACAGGCCTCAGTGTTCTGGATTCAGCCTGACCTCCCTCGTTGCCAGAGCTGCAGCTGCAATGCAGGGATGCCAAAGGATCCAAGGCTCCCAGGACTCCATGTATGCCTGAGCAGCAGTTGTACCCAGACTCCACGGGGCTCTCTGTGTCAGTCTAGAGGTCCCAGTGGGGAGGTCAAGGGGATCTCCTGAGCCAGGGTTGCAAAGGTCCATGGCAGAAGTATGGATCCCCAGGGACTCTCACTCACAATTTCCCAGAGTAGGGGTGGCTCCCCAGGTCCGTGCCTCTCCCAAGTGGGCAGCCATTGTGTCTTGCTCCTCTCCATTCTCCATGGGTCCAGTGGTTTCCTTCATGAACCTCAGTGTGTCCACCTGGATGTTCCAGTTGAAGGCCTAGTGTTTATTCGCCACTCTTTCTTCTCTCCATGAGAGCAAGCAGTGCATACTAGCTGCTTCTAGTCAGCTGTATGACAGAACTTCCCTCTTCCTCTTTTTAGTTAAGGCTCACTGTTGTAAAGTAGAACTTTTCCTTCATTTTGGAAACTGAAAATGCCAGAGACTTATTTTATCAGCCTCCCTGACAAATAGAAACGAGTATATCTAATTCTCGCAGTCAGACATGTCTTCCCTGGACTTTGAATTAGAATTGGGGAGGCAAAAGAGAAGGGAATACACAGAATCAGTGTAAGAGACAAGGAGCAGCAGAACTGGTATCTATATGAAAGTTCCAGATGCAGAAATTACAGAATTTTTGGTGGTAGAATCCAGTGTCCCGTGCTGGGATTTTATTGATAAAAACTGTGGTGCCTATGTCTGGCAGGATTTTCATTATGTCATCCCTGGAACAGTTTGATATCATTGTACTTGGCCTTCACTTCTGTACTTACTAAGTCACATGTTGTGTGTCACACATTATCTTAATTGACTCTGCCTCAAGAATGATAGAGTATATTCACACATGAATATAATTGCATCTAAAAATCTATGCAAAGGAAGCAAAATTCCCTTTTCTTTCTGCTCTCTTCTTCCTTGCCTTCTCTCATTAAACATTTTGGCTGTTAAGATTTAGATGATAAATACGAAACGGTCAATTTTGCATTAGTTAATATCTCATTAAATTAGGAGTTAAGGACCTAGTTTCAGTTTGGGTTATATCAACTTAATGCCAGATTTATAAAAAAACTTAATCCCCACTACTCAGAAATGTGATCTTATTTGGAAACAGGGCTTAGGCAGATGTAGACAAGAGAAGATGAAATCATTAAAGTGGACCCGACTCCAATGTGACTGTTATCCTTAGAAAAATGGGAAATTTAGACATAGAGAGTCACACCCAGGAAGAACACTGTGTGAAGAGAAGTTAGAGATTGGGGGCATGCAACTATAAGCCAAGCAATACTGATTGCCAGCAACCTCCAGAAGCTAGGAGAGAGGCACCAAACAGATTCTCCCACACGTCCTCAGAAGGAACCGGCCCTGCCAACACCTTGATCTCCGACTTCCAGCCTTCAGACTGAGACAATACACTTCTCTTGGTTAAGCCACCCAATTTGTGGTACATTGTTACGCTAGCCCTATCAAACTAATACAGGTATGTTTCTTTATTTGGATTCCACTGGAAGCAGAGATTGACAAGACTTGGGTGGTAATTGATGTTTGACACGTGCTCAGGATATAAATTTCACTTTCAAAACTAAAAAAAAAAAAAAAAAAAAAAACTTAAGTAATTTTAATTCCATGGTGCATTTGATGGTTAAATCCCCTATAATACTTCTGACATGTCATAGTCTGCCCTCTGTGCAAACGTCTTAATTACTATATTTATGATTAAAATTTCAGATCAGGAAGTAACCCAAAAGAGCTTTACCAACACCACACTTTTGCAAAAGATGAAAACCAAGACCAAGAGAGGATAAATGACCAGCTTATGGCTGCATAATCATTGGCAGTTGATCCCTCTATCTGGTTTCAGTGGTTTATTTCCTCTACCTCTCTGCTTACTCTTGAGGTAAGTATAGATGATACTGACATTAGAACATTTTTCCTTATAATGAGTTCAAATTTATCTCTCTGAAACGTTCTTGCATCATTGGTCCCTAAATATTGGAGACATGAAGAATGATGTTAATCCTTCTTGAAAAAGACCACTATTACTTCCTTTTCAGAGTTTCTGAAAAGTCGATTCCAACATGAGGATTTTCCTAATTCTTTCAACTTGGTCCTCATATTGTCACTCTCTGAGTCACCCTCACCATTCTTGGCAGTCTCCTGGGCACATTCCAATTTATTTTATCAAGTAGTAGCTAGAAATGTACATAATATTTATGTTGTACTCTCACCAGCTTAGAATTAGTTTCGTTAGTTCCCATGAATAGGGAAATGTCTGCATCTGACATGACTCATAAAGTCTTAGAAGGAATCTTGGTAGGTTGGAGGTGGTTTGGTACACATAATGAAAGGAGAGCTGTCTCTGAAGGAGACTAGAGGATGCTGCCCTGTAAAATACCAACTGTCTGAGGTCCATGAGAAACCCTTTTCTAACAACCTGTGGAACTTAGGGAAGTCATTTAAATCCTTTGAGCCAGTGTCTGAACATGTGTAAAATAAGCTGTATGATGGAAGTGATCACTAATGATTTAGCAAATTTGCTCTCGTAGAAAGAACATCAGGGGTTTGATTCTGAGGATCCTGTTCATTCATGACTTAGTTCTGTTATTCACAAACTGTGTGAATTTGGGCCAGTAACTCCTGTATCTGTCTGGCTTATTCTTCTTTAAAATTGATATGTAGATATGGGAACTGAAACAGAAGGATGCTATTGGAGTTTTATTCCACTTACTATTGCATTTCAACCAGCCAGCAGAAACCACCACCTTTCATTGTCTTATGCTGCATCCACATCACAAGTCCTACTCAAATATGGTATTTGGAAAGTCAGAGATGCCACTTTAGGTAGAAGAACTGAGGTCCTTGTTTTATGAGAAGACATCTTTTTGTTCACAGCGATTTTGTTCTTCCTTGGTTTAATTAGTCCTTGATGTGGACTGATGGAGTCATATATTACATAGCATTTCAACAAGCTTAGAGATTCCCTTGAGCTGCTGTCACAAAAAGCCAGTGGCCAAGACTTCTCAACAAGATCTCTTCCAGTAATGGTTTGTTTCTAACTTTATCCACATCACAGGCACACAGCTCATTCGCTGGTTTTGAAGAGCAGGTTGGGCTACCAAAGACTATTAGATGTGATTATTGATTGTTCTGAAAGCTGCATCTGGGGATTATCAACTCAGCCAGTGGCAAGCATACTAATGGTGGATGTCTTGCTTTAGTTGAATATCAGGATGACCTAGATTTTGGCAGACTCAGTCAGCTGAAAGAAAGTGTTTTTGTATTTTTTAAACAATCCAAAGTAATATTCTCCCAACTACCTCAAATTAGCTTCTGTGCAGTGGGACAGTCCATGAATTATTTACAAGAAAGCACCTGCTCCTTACTCATCTTTTTCTTCAGCCGTGACTTGTCATGCTCCCTCCTAGAAGTCAGAAGATGAGCAGGTTTAACAATCTTGTAATAATGTCCTCTAGGGACTGCCTTGTTTCTTTCCCTCCTCTGAGAAAATTGACCAGATAGCTAAAGCTTTGCCAAATATTGCCTTACTGATGTCCAGTCGCAAGATCTGTAACAAAGCAGTAGTTTCACTGATGACTAGTGCACTTATTCTCTGAGAAAAGGCAAATAAAACCCAACAATAATTATAAAAGAAATGTCTGAT
This sequence comes from Sapajus apella, assembly GCF_009761245.1. NCBI lineage: Eukaryota > Metazoa > Chordata > Mammalia > Primates > Cebidae > Sapajus > Sapajus apella. The sequence goes on from NW_022436954.1 coordinate 21,180,705, forward strand.
GGAGATTAGGCTATGCATGCTAGGCATCAATTCTTCAGTAATCACAATTATTTTAAAATGAGAACTGACATAAATTCAGCAGAGAATATGTGCCTGGCACTGTGCTAGTTCTGCTAATGTTACTTATCCTGTCTCCACAACCCCAGCCTCAAAACCAAGTACTTTTTATTCCCATTTTAAAGATAATAGAATAATATCGTGGAGGTTATCCAATATTTCATCAGGACCTGGTATTTTACAAGTTGCTTAAAAACAAATCATCCATATAATTACTTTACAGAGTCTATAACACAAGCATTAATGTCTCCATTTTAGAAATGAACAGGCTGGGCATGGTGGTTCATGCCTGTAATCCCAGCACTTCAGCAGACCGAGGCAGGTGGCTCATCTGAGGTCAGGAGTTTGAGACTAGCCTGGCCAACATGGTGAAACCCCATTTCTACTAAAAATATAGCGGAGTGTGGTAGCACATGCCTGTAGTCCCAGCTACTGGGGAGGCTGAGGCTGGAGAATCACCTGAACCCTGAAGGTAGAGGTTGCAGTAAGCAGAGATCATGCCATTGGACTTCAGCCTGGGCAACAAGAGTGAAAGTATGCCTTGGGAAGAAGGAGAGAAGAAAGAAAGAAAAAAAGAAAGAAAGAAAAAGAAGGAAAGAAGGAAGGAAGGAAAGAAGAAAGGAAAGAAAGAGAAAGAAAGAAAAGAAAGGAAGGAAGGAAGGAGAAAGAAAGAGAGAGAGAGAAAGAGAAGAAAGAAAGAGAAGAAAGAAAGAACAAGAAGGAAAGAAAAAGAAATGAGCAAACTGAAACTGAGAGAAGTTTGGCCTTGGATAAAAAGACTGTCTAGGCATCTCTGATTAAACGCTTTAATTACCATTTGTGGAGAACCTTCCATCTATCATCAAGTGCTTTCTCTACAGTATTTCACTGCCCTTCCCAACAATCATGCAAATAAAGTATTCTTTTCTCAATGTTTGTTTACAAATAAGAATATGAAGTCTTAAAGAGATTAGACTTTTTATTCCGAGGTTATCCAACTAATATATTATAGAAGTAGGATTCCAATTCAGGTAGTTTGCCTCCACAATAGTCTTTCCTGAAAACTACTTTGCATCCCAGTGTAGGTAGTCATGCACTCTGGCTAAATCCTTTTGAGGTTAACGACACTTTTCTTTTAGCTGTGTGCCACATTCTCATTCTGCTGAAATACAGAAGGAGATAAGAGTAATATCAACTGCATAGGGCTGTTGTGAGTATTAAATGAGCTCATAAGCCTAAAGCACATAGAACAGAGCCTGGCCTGTGGAATTATAGAATGATGGCTAGCTACTGTTTTGCCATTGCTATTGTTACTGTTTTTACTTTTCTAAAAGTAACATACACTGCTAAAAAAATCTCATTTGCAAAAACCTTTCCATTACTCTGGCAGGATTTTTAGGGAGGTGTACATGTTTTATCTGTGGTATGGAAACATATTATATTCTTTGGAATAATGCTGGGAATGCGAACCACGTCATCCAGCTTCCTTCATGGTATTCCCTAGGTGCTCAAAGCATAGGACTTCTCAAGTTGACCTTGTTATCTGCCGCTCTTCTTTTCTGCTGCTCCTTCCTGAGCATTTAGTTGTCACAGCGACACTGACAAGCACTGACAGGCTTGTAGACTTCCCCCGGGAGTCTCTGTAGCCAGCTTGGCTCTACCATGAACAATCACTATGTGAGTGCTGTGCTGTGGCTCCCGCCTGCTGGTTACAAGTCAGTCAGTCATTCCCTGGCAGCTAGTCATTCCCTAGGGTCTGAAAACTGACACAACAGAGCAGAATTTTCTCTTTTGCCATAGCCCAATCAAGCCAAAGGCCCTACATATCAAATTAGGATTCTTCAGGCCTTCAGCAGTAAAACTCACTTTTCTCTGTTCACTCTAGGGCACTGGCCAAGAGCATTGACCTGCCACGTTCATCTGCGTATGATAGTTTCAGTTATGTGTCAGGGAGATTCTTTGACTCTCTTAGCTGAGTTGAACTGAGGGGAAAGAAGGTGAATCTTTGGGGTGGTAGTAGTCAAACTGAAATCTCATTATCCAGGAGGAAGAGGTTTTGCTCTTTAAATCATGAGGTCTCCTGTCGAAACTGGTGGCTGTTGATGACCTCAAGAACTTCATGCATTTTGACCTGGGTAACATGATGTGACAAAGAATGTAGGTCTAAATAGAAACTGCAATATCTTCATTAGAAATAGTTGGAAAAACTTTCTGAGGCAGCTTAATCCATGCTGTGCAATTTTCTTTCTAACTGCACCTCACATGCAAAGAGTTTAAGTTTCAGCATAGACCAACATGAATTTGAACCCCAGTTTTACCACCCATATCACTGTAACCTTAGGTCAGATATTTTAGCCCTCTAAGACTTATTTGTTTTCCCAATATGGATAACTCTCATCTTCAAAGGTTATTTGGAGACTAAAAAGTGGTGATGATTTCAAAGAAGTTAGTAAATGCTATATCCTCACGTGACTGCCTCAAATTATCCCCCTCTTAGGAAAGCCTTCACTGACCCAATCTCATGCCCCTTCTCCCCTCTTGTGTTATTTCTGATTTCTCTGTTCTTATATTTCAAAGAACATATTGCTGTCTCAAATAATCTTATTGTTGCTTTGCTTATCTTTCTCTTCACTTAGCACCCATTTTCTCTCTTTCCCTGGTGTTCAGAGAAACACCTGGCAAAAATAAGGAATAAGTTAAAATTGCGAATGGCTAAATGACTTGATGGCTTTTTTTTTTTTTTTTTTTTTTTTTTCTTGAGATGGAGTTTCACTCTTGTTGCCCAGGCTGGAGTGCAAAGGCACCATCTCAGCTCACCGCAACCTCTGCCTCCTGGGTTCAAGCAATTCTCCTGCCTCAGCCTCCAGAGTAGCTGGGACTACAGGTGTGTGCCACCATGCCCAGCTAATTTTTGTGTTTTTAGTAGAGATGGGGTTTCACCATGTTGACCAGGATGGTCTCGATCTCTTGACCTCGTCATCCACCTGCCTCGGCCTCCCAAAGTGCTGGGATTACAGATGTGAGCCACCACACCCGGCTGACTGTGATGGCTTTTTATGGTGGCTGTAACAAATTACCACATACTTAATGGCATACAACACCACAAATTCATTCCCTCAGAGTCCTCTGGGCCAGAAGGCCAAAATCAATATCACTAAGCCAAAACCAAAGAGTGAGTAGGGGTGTGCTTCCTCCGAGCCTCTGGAATGTTGGCCTTCCTTGGCTTGTAGGTACATTATTCTCATCTCTGCCTCCGTGATCACAATGCCCCTCCCTCCTCCGTCTGTGCCAAATCCCTCTCTACCTCTCACTCATAAAGATACATGAGATTGCATTTCGGGTCCATCCAGTTACTCAAGGATATTCTCCCCATCTCAAGATTCTTAACATCGTCATTTCTGCAAAGTCCTTTTCAGCCATAAGAGACAACATTCATAGGCTCCAGGGATTAGGATGTGAACATCTATTGTGGGGAGTGGCATATTCAGCCTACTAGACTATTTTCTTTTTACTATTTTTTATAACACTTTCTTACATCCTTTCAATTCCATATCACCAACTTTCCTGCTATCAGTACTTATCATCTCTCTTCTTCCCTGCCCTCCTTCTTTCTACCCTTTCCTACGTCTGTTCTTCCCTGTTTTACTTTCTTTCCTCTTTATTCTTTCTCAGAGGAACCACTGAATATAAATAATCAACTCAATGCCCTACTGGCTGTCAGTATTTTTTCACAGACTATGTAAAATCAAACAAAATACAATATGTCCCAACAAAGACTTCACTAAATTTGGGGAGTACTATATGGACCTTATTTTATTTCTTTTGATTTCAGACTATAATTACCATTTGTTTTCAACCTTTAACAGTCCCCCTCTTAATAATGCTCAGTGAATCTGTAAGTAATTATCAAGGACAATCTGTATTTTGGTGAAGAGGGCCAAAATAATTATAACTAATCTAAGATGGCAAGTGCTAGGTAATTATTCAGCTACCACCTGATAATTAACCTGCTTTACCCGGATGATCAACTGGCTAACATTTTAATTAGAACCTGATATAAGTTACTTAATGTCCTTGAAAGCCAGAGGAAAAAAATTAAAAACCAACCTACCTGCAAAGAGTCTTTACTAATAATTAATTGATTAATCATATTGGATTTGACTTACAGGACTCCAAGTCATTTATATAGTGGGTATCTCAGATGATTTTAATTAATTTAGCACATTTTTAGCCTTAGGTAAATACAACACAGAAATGGAATGTAATCACCATTATAAGAGGTAATATGGCAAACTCTGAGCTATCTTTTGCATTCAGAGTATTGAAGCATTTTCCTCTATGGCAGGATGGCAAGGAACTCCTACAAAGGAACGTGAATGGTCTCAGTGTGAGTGTTGACCACAAGTTTGTGTGTCTTCTGGCCAGCGTTTCTGAAAAGGTGGCATTGTTTGATCCCAGATAATTAAGACTGCAAAGGTTTCCAAAAGCCAGCTAGTGTCACTCAACAAAAGTAAGCTGAATGTAGTTTGTCTGTCTAAATGAAGGACTGGAAATGAAAGTGCTCATCAAGCATGTTTCAGGAAAGCACTCCTTTTTTGTGTTTATTTTTGTCTGTTGGAAAATAGAATTGCAAAAAGCAAAAGCAAAAAACAGTCGTTCTTTGATGAAATGTCAGGGGCCCTGAAGCTGCTCTCCTGCTAACCCAGTGGACTTATTTCCAGTATAAGGAGCTTATAGGCAAGGAGAATGGCATATGAAATAAACTTTAGCTTCACGTGGGTTCTTTGAACGTACAAGGAATGGAGGCTTTGGGTGTGCTGAGACAGAACTCTGGGAAGGATGGGACAACTGTATTTTAGCTTGTTCCTGACTATTGCCTTTGATCAAAGGGTTAGAGGAAATGCATCCTTAAGGTTATAGAAGGTTCTAAGGAAAACGTGAACTTCAGATTGTTATCCTGACAGTTCACGCCAATTTTGCTCTTAAATAATATAAATTAAAACTATTTAATTTCATTTCTCTTTCTGGCTCCATTTTTTTTCTTTGAATAATAATAGCTAGTGATATGGAGTGCTGGGAAGGGAAGAGTGTGGTCCCTTTAAATGATACGGAAGCAGGGACAAGGAAGTGCTGGGTAGAGAAGGGATGGTCCCTGACCAGGGCTCCACCCCCATGGACCTAGGTGAGGACAGGCACTCCTGCCTTCCCACCCAAATGTTGCATTTTCCAAGACCACCCCGGCCTGTCACGCCCCCATGCTGTGCCTAAAGAAACCTGAGACCCCAGCAGACACACACAGAAGCTGCTGGACATCATGAGGAGCACATCAGCGGAAGAAAGACACAGGCGCTGGTTGTCTGGACAGCATGCCTCCGGAAGAGCACATTGTCTGGCCCTGCAGGCCAGCAGCTCATCCACCGGCTGAAAGAGCAGAGCAGTTGAAGAGGAGTTGGGCTGATCAGTGGTCTCCCGTCTGACTCCCCCATCTACTGAGAACCACTTCTACTCGATAAAACCTTGCACTCATCCTCCAAGCTCACATGTGTCTGATTCTTCTGGCACACTGAGGCAAGAACCTGGGATACAGAAATCCCTCTGTCCTTGTGAAAGGAAGGGGTCTAATTGAACTGGTTAACACAAGCTGCCTATAGATAGCACACTAAAAGAGCACCCTGTAAGCACACCCACTGGGACTTCAGCTGCAAACATTCACCCCTAGATACTGCCATGTGGTCAGAGCTCCACAGCCTGCCTGTTTATATGCTCCCCTAGAGGTATGAGCAGCAGCGGGGGCTGAAGAAGCGAATCACAGCCCCATCAAGTGCCCTGCGAGGGGGACAAGGGAACCTTTCCTGTTTCACTAGGATGATAAGTACTTCAACAAAAGAAGTACCAATAACAAAATGTATAAGAATATTGTTGAACATATCTGGATTCCAGACCCAGAAATCTAGACCAGAAAGATAATTTTCGGCAGATTGCACAACCTCTCTGAGGCTCAGTTTCCCAAACATGGATTCTACAGGTGGAGTAGTCAGTTCAAATTCCAGTTCTTCTTACCAACTGTGTGACCTTGTAGTTTAACCTTATATTTTCCTCATTTATAAAATTCAGACAATGGTAGTATCTATCTCACTAGCTACTGTGATGAGTCAATGTAGGCAAAGTTAATACCTAGAACCCAGTTAGAAAAGAGTTGCAAAAGTGTTCAGTAAATGTTCACTGTTTTTGTTGTTATCATTGTTATTATTTTCTCTTCTGTCAAAGAAGAAGCAATTCCTACTTCCCTGAATTGTGACATGTCTAAGTTATTATTGATCCACATGTCTGTCATACAATGAGAGTTTAATCCATGACCTATATTTGCCAACAAATGAGTTCAATTCTCCCTTTCCACTGTATGCACCTTCATCCTGGCTTTGTAGTTTCAGCCAGGAAGTCTATTCCTGAAGAGAGTATGAGTAATTCTATGGTCAAAAGTACATGTACAGTTATATTGCTTTTCTAGTTCTCCTCCTATTTCTTGAAAGAGTTTTTTCATATAAGCCTACCAGAAAAGGTCAGGTGAACGCAGTGATTTGGAGCCACCTTTGTATTCCCGAGGCCATAAGACCTTATGTTCTAGCAGCTGTGTCTACCTTTTTAGTTCAGACTGAAGACAGAGAGAAGTTAAACATAGATTCTCAGTTCCTCTTCCCCAAAGCCGTACTCGGATTCTACACAGCATTGCACACTGCAATTCCCATTTGCCCTTCAAAAAGAGTTACTGATGGACTGGAAAAGCAGATTGGAAAAAAATAAAAATAAAAGAAAGACAGAGATGATCCAACCCTCTCTGTTTCCTATGGTTCAAAAAGCATCATGACTTCCCTAGCCCTCAGGGCTGGTATAGAAAGAGGCATTAAAGAGTTGTGGAGACCAGGAAGAGATTATAACTCTGTTTGGAAGAGTAAGGAAAGAGATGATGCTTGAACTAGTTTTGGATAAATCCAAGTTTAGAAGAGTGGGCTATATAAAAATTTAATGGTGAGAATAACATATTCAAACCCTGGAGCGTACAATAATGACTTTATTCCATCTTGATCTTGGAGAACTTATTGTTACTATATTATAAAGCGAGAAGAAAGAAGAAAATGGAAAGATGTTCCCAAAAAGATGTAATTTCGGCTTTACAAATGCCATTAGATTATATAGATTCCTTGGAATACAATTTATCCACAGCCCCACTCTAAAGGCTCTTGCATCTAACACTGAGTACAAATAGATTTAAAAAAAAAAAAAAAAGATGAGTCATGGGTGATGAGAGTTAAAATAAATAAAATTCAGCATAACAGGAGGACAAATCCAGCTTAGGAATCAGGCAAGGTCTTTTTGAAACAATTTGTTTAAGTTGAACATTAAATAAAAAGAAGAATTAAAGAAAATCTTAGCCTCCTATTGATCAGCTTGCAAGATACTTATACGTACTTATTTAAAATGTAAAACTTAGACATTATGAATTAATGTATGAATGTGTATATATATATATACGTATATATATACGCGTATATATATATATATATATATACATATATATATATATATACACAAATACTTTTTAAAATTAGACAAGTGAATTCCACTTGATAAATTCAGTTTTGGTAGACAATACTCTAAAAAGTTAGCATTCTTTAAAAGCTAAAAGCGAGCCTTACTGACGTGCCAATTTTAAATCAGTGTAATACAAAGTTCCCAAAGATTCTTCTAATACTAAAATTCTATAATTCCTTAATTAGTACATAAAATGCAGTAATCACTTATGTGCATTTATGTATCATTTTATAGGAAGTACCTCTAATCTTTTTGCTCAATTATTTCTTGAAATCCTATTACCATTAGTACATACAAACTTTTGCTAAGTTTCAGGGACTAACCAATAGTTGTCCAACTAAACAAATAGAGATAGTAGAGGAAATTCACTCAGCATATCACTCTAGGGTATGGTTGAATGGGTTCGGATACAGGATCAGACCCCCCCTCTTTTTTTTTTTTTTTTTTTTTTTTTTTTTTGATACGGAGTCTCCCTCTGTCATCCAGGCTGGAGTGCAGTGATGCAATCTTGGCTCATTGCAACCTCTGCCTCCCGGATTCAAGCAATTCTCCTGTCAGACTCATTTTTATAAAGTCTCTAAGCCTCCACTTCCTCATATATATAAAGAAAACAGACATATAGACAACAGTAAGATAATTCACATAGAATTCTTAATCTAGTGATTGGCATACAGTTAGCAATTATGACTTAATATCCATACCAACTCTGTACTAAGTATATCTCTCCTCTCCAGATGAGAAAACTGAGTGTCATAAGTTCAAGATAAACAACTTGTCCAAAGACAAGGAACTAAATAAGTTGGATGCAAAATCAGGTCCTTTGGGTCCAAAAGTATTGGTACTTCCATAGAAGAACAGCTCTGCCTATCACAGAGTTATGTTGGTGTCTGATAATCTCAGGGGGCCTGGGCATCCCCAGCATGGTTCCCCCTGCATGCTCCTCACTCAGCAGCAGTATACTGAATTGGAGATAAAGAAGAAGAATCTGTTTACATGCCTTGCAACGTGAAAAACCCAACCAAGTTCTCAGCTACCACGTCGTGAACACACTAGTATGCCTTGACCTACTGTGAGGTAGATCCAAATAATTTGTTACAGCTAATAACCAGATTGGGAAAGTTTGTGAATATCCTGTATTGTTTTAAAGAAAGCAGATTCAAGGTTATCTCTGTAATAACCTCTCTTTCCCTCATTTACATTCAGATACACTTTCTTGAGTGGTTGCAGAAGAAGTGGTGTTTGAGCTAATTAGGGAAATTGCAAATGAGTGCCATACATGCAAATGTCATCTGTCAGGTGTGTCTGATGAAAAAAAAAAAAATTGTAAGTGCAGCTGCTCTAAATAGTGGAGAAAGTACAGCCAATCTCTTAGCAGCTAGGCTATTGCCCATGAAGTCCTTCTCAGTACTTCTTTAGAATTAGTGCCCCCTCCTTTTTTTCATAGTTTCTGGGTTAATATGAATCCTCAGGAAAGTCCTGGCCCGGGGCTGCTTACTCTGACCAGGCTGCTGCTGCATCCCACCAGAACATTGTCCCTGTCAATGTTCACCTAGATGGGCACTCCCTCAGGACTTGTAAGCCTGGCACCCCTTAGCTCCCCTGCATGCCCAGCCTGCAATGGCGGAAGCCTCTAGAAAAACAGCCATGCAGAGAAAGAGGGGAAAACACAGTGTTATGCAATATGCACCAACTCAACTCCTTGAAATCCTCCTCACAGGTTTCCAGAATGAGATTGAAGTGACAAGGAGGAGGCTGCCCTGACATGTCTCTGGGAGGTGCCTTGATGGTGACTGACAGCTTGTTACGCAGAGGCCTAATTGAACCCAATGGCCTCATAAGTGAATGCCAAGTGCTTTAAGCCAAAGGGAATATAAGGGACTGTTGGGCTTACTGTCTTCATTTTCCCAACAGTGGCATATGAATTGCCATTTTATTGGGGCACCTCTTGCCAACGGGTTTCCTGGGTTTTGCTGTTTTTATAATTAATTACTGACCCTGGAGTGTGTGTCATCTACTATCTAAGGTTTCCAGCAAGAGGCAGATTCTGTCACATAAGGCAATAGGGCATTGACTGCAGCTACTTTAAAGAACTATGAACAACAAATAACCAGATGAAGGCATTCCAGTTTCCTGAAGCAGAGACTTCCTGCAGATGAAGCTGTTAGAAATGAGAAGATTGCAGGAAAATCTTGGGGCAATTTTTTCCTAACAAAAAGTTATTTAATCTTTACTAAATAATCATTAGAATTGTGTTAAGTGCTTTACATAAATGATTTTCTTTCCATCACAACGCTGGAAACTGATAATCCCCATTTTACAGATGAAGAAACTCAGACATAGCTTAGACACCCAATGATATATATTCAAGAATAGTGAGTATTGGGGTAGGGACTTGCTCTCATATCTGAGTTCCCAAATTGTGCACTTTGTGCTGTAACGAATTGACAGTATTTCTAAAGTACCTGCTCTGGACTGAGGATTCTGAGGATTGTGTTAACAGGGACTCCAATGATCATGTCAGTATTGACAATTATAATGATGAGTATAATGATAATGACAATGACAATAGCAGAATGTTTTCAGATAGCAACTCATGTTTGCTTTTCTCTTCCTGAATTTTTCTTTTCTTAACCTCTATTCCAGCAGAGACTACCTCCTGTATTTTTCTAAAAGGCTGCAGTGCTGAAAGCAGAAAAATTTGCATTTGATTTTTAAAAGCCAAGTAGCAGAGATAGGAGAGGATTCTGGATATAGACAAAATGTTTTAGACAGAAATGGGGAGAAGGAAATTACCCCCTGAAATGAGAAAGGAGGAAAGAGCATCACTGCTCTAGGATGGTGTGACGGTGGGAACGAAACTGAGTGGCCTTGGAACCCAGAGTGGAAATGGCCACTTGGAGCATTTATCTGGTGGGAAAATAAGCACCCTTTAAAAAAATTCCATGCACTTGTTCTCACTCATAGGTGGGTGTTGAACAATGAGGACACATGGACACAGGGAGGGGAGCACTACACACTGGGATCTGTTGGGGGGAAATGGGGGAGGGGTGGGGGGGTGGGGAGAGATAGCATGGGGAGAAATGCCAGATATAGGTGATGGGGAGGAAGGCAGCAAATCACACTGCCATGTGTGTACCTAAGCAACAATCTTGCATGTTCTTCACATGTACCCCAAAACCTAAAATGCAATAAAAAAAATTCCATGCACTTAAGAGTGACATGGACATTGCAGAGCATAGACTAAAGAGGCATATAAATGGCACAGTGCATATCTCACTTTTAAATTTTGTATTTTAAATTCTGGGGTACATGTACAGGATTGTTATATAGGTAAACTCATGTCACAGGGGTTTGTTGTCCAGATTACTTTGTTATCCAGGTGTTAATCCTAGTAGCATAGTTATTTTTCCTGATTATCTCTCTCCTCACACCCTCCACTCTCAGATGGACCCCCAGTGTCTGTTGTTCCCTTCCATGTGTCCATGTGTTCTCATCATTTAGTTCCCACTTATAAGTGAGAACATGTAGTATTTGGTTTTCTATTCCTGCATTATTATAGTATGCCAATGATAATGGTTTCTAGCTCCACGCATGTTCCTGCAAAAACATGATCTCATTCTTTAGGACCGCATGGTAATACTTGGTGTATATGTACCCCATTTTCTTTATCTAGTCTACCACCGATGGTCATTTGGGTTGATTTTTGGAATTGTGAATAGTGCTGCAATAAACATATGTCTTTATAATATAATGATATATATTCCTCCGGGTATGTACCCAGTAATGGGATTGCTGTTTCAAATGGTAGGTCTGTTTTTTAACTCTTTGAGGAATCACCACACTGCTTTCCATGATGGTTGAATTAATTTACCCTCCCACCAACAGTGTACAAATGCTCCCTTGTCTCAGCAACCTCAACCAGCATCTGTCATTTTTTATTGACTTTTTAATAATAGTCCTTCTGATTGGTGTGAGATGGAATCTCCTTGTAGTTTTGAATTGCATTTCTCTCACAATCAGTGCTGTTCAACCTTTATTTCATATGCTCATTGGGTGTGTGTTATGCTTTCTTTTTAAAAGTTTCTGTTCATGTCCTTTGCCCACTTTTGAATGGGGTTGGTTTTTGCTTAAACATTTAAGTTCCTTATACAGTCTGAATATTAGACCTTTGTCAGATGCATAGTTTGTAAATGACTTCTACCATTCTGTAGGCTGTATGCTTACTCTGTTGATTGTTTCTCTTGCTGTGCAGATGTTCTTTATAGTTTAATTAGATCCCACTTGTCAATTTATGTTTTATTGTAATTGCTTTTGGTGTCTTCATCATGAAAAGCTTGCCAGGTCCTACGTCCAATATGGTATTGCCTAGGTTATCTTCTAGGATTTTTATAGCATTAGGTTTTATATTTAAGGCTTCAATATTTCTAGAATTTATTTTTGTATGTGGTATAAAGAAGGGATCTACTTTTAATCTTCTGCATGTGGCTAGCCAGTTATCCCAGTACCATTTATTGAATAGGGAGTCCTTTTCCCATTGCTTGTTTTTGTCAGCTTTGTCAAAGATCAGACAGTTGTAGGTGTGTGGCCTTATTTTGGGGCTCTCTATTCGGTTCCATTGGTCTGTGTGTCTGTTTCTGTACCAGTACCATGCTGTTTTCATTACTGCAGCCCTGTAGTATAGTTTGAAGTTGGGCATTGTTCTTTTTTCTTATGACTGCCTTGGCAATTTGGGCTATTTTTTTTGTTCCAGGTGAATTTTAAAAGAGTGGTTTTCTAGTTCTGTGAAGAATGTCATTGGCAGTTTGATAGGAATAGTACTGAATCTGTAAATTGCTTTGGCCAGTATGGTCATTTTAACAATGCTGATTGTTTCCCTTTATGAACATGCAATGTTTTTCCATTTCTTTGTGTAATCTCTGATTTCTTTGAACAACGTTCTATAGTTCTCATTGTAGAGATGATTCACCTCTTTAGTTAGCTGCATTTCTAGGTATTTTACTCTTTTTTGAGGTAACTGAATTGGATTGTTTTCCTGGTTTGGCTCTTGGCTTGACTGTTGTTGGTGTCTAGAAATGCTACTCATTTTTATACATTGATTTTGTATCCTGGGACTTTGCTGAAGTTCTTTATAAGTTTAACAAGCTTTGGGGCTGAGACTATAGTGTTTTCTAGATAAAGGATCAGATTGTCTGCAAATAATGATAGTTTGAATTCCTCTCAACCTATTTGGATGCCCTTTATTTCTTTTTCTTGCCTGATTGCTTTGGCTAGGACTTCCAGTACCATTTCAAAGAATAGCAGTGAGAGAAGGAATCCTTGTCTTGTGCCAGTTTTTAAGGGCATGCTTCCAGCTTTTGCCCATTCAGTGTGATGCTGGCTGTGGGTGTGTTATACATGGCTATTATTCTGAGGTATATTCCTTCAATACCTAGTTTATTGAGAGTTTTTAACATGAAGGATGTTAAATTTCATCAAAAGCCTTTTCTGCATCTACTGAGATAATTGTGATTTTTGTCTTCAGTTATGTTTATGTGATGAATCACATTTATTAATTTAGGCATGTTGAACCAACCTTGCATCCCAGGGATAAATCCTATTTGATTGTGATGGATAAGCTTTTTGATGTGCCGCTAGGCTTGGTTTACCAGTGTTTTGTTGAAGATTTTTGCATCGATGTTCACCGAGGATATTGGCCTGAAGTTTTCTTTTTTTGTTGTCTCTGCCAGGTTTTCGTATTAGGATGATTCTGGTCTCATAGAATGAGTTAGAGAGGAGTTCTTCTGCTTCAGCTTTTTTTTTGGATAGTTTTAGTAGGAATGGTACCAGCCCTTCTTTGTACATCTGGTGGAATTCAGCTATGAGTCAGTCTGCTTCAGGGCTTTTTTAAGTTGGTAGGCTTTTTATTACAGATTCAATTCTGGAGCTTGACACTGATATGTTCAGGGATTCAGTTTCTTCCCATATCAGTTTGGCAGGGTGTATGTATGTAGGAATTTATACATTTCTTTCATATTTCCTAGTTTGTGTGCATAAAGGTGTTCATAATATTCTCTGATGTATTTATTTTTCTGTGGGGTCAGTGGTAATATCCCTTTTGCTGTTTGTAATTGTGCTTATTTGTATATTCTCTTTTCTTCTTCTTTATTAGTCTAGCTAGTGGTATATTCATTTTACCACTTTTTTTTTTTTTTTTTTCAAAAAACAAACTCCTGGATTTGTTGACATTTTGAATGATTTTTGGCATCTTAATCTCCTTCAAATCCCCTTTACCTGTGGTTCTCTAGTTCTCATAGTTGTGATGTTAAGTTGTTAAATTGAGGTTTTTCTAATTTTTTGATGTGGGCATTTAGTGCTATACATTTTTCTCTTAACACTGCCTTAGCTGTGTCCCAGAGATTCTGCTATGTTTTATCTTTGTTCTCATTAGTTTCAAAAAAAATTCCTGATTTCTGCTTTAATTGTATTGTATACCCAATAGTCATTCATGAACATGTTATTAATTTTCCATGACATTGTATGGTTTGAGAAAATTTTAATGGTGCCTATCTCAATGACAAATGAATAATCCGTGACCTGGGACCTGACAGGAGAACTTCCTGACCCACCCCAACTACTTGTTAGCAACTGTTGTTCGGAGCTATGTCACAACCATGGGAGCAGATCATGAATAACAATTTATCCTCAGTTCTGCAGGTGGAGTCTAGAAAACAAATTCTATTAAAATACTTTTAGGTTAAAAAAAAGGAAAGAAAATTTTTAAGAGAAAATAATATGAATTTGTATTTCTTGCAAATCTGAGTGTGTAGACTGATTCATACTTGCTTAAAAATATAATAATCGCAAAATAACAACATTACTGGATGCTTATAAATGCATGCCACTCTCAGAATCTTATGATAAATACACTAAAAACATTTCTTCATTTACTTCTCACAACTCTAAAGAATTAGGTGTTTTTATTAACTCCACTTTGTGAAGCAGGAAGCTATCTAAGGTTATAATTCCGTCACATGCCTTTACAGAGGCAATGTTTGCCACTTGCCCTGGCCTAGTAATTTTCTTTCTTTGCTAATTCTTTCAATATAAGACAATATCATTTTTACTGTACCCTCACAATTGTCCTTATTGTCTTCACTAAAAATATGTGAAGCTGTTTATTATGTGAGCCTGAGTAGTACTCAGTGAGATGGAGACAAATGTCCTGAAAAAAATCAAAGTGGAATGCCAAAGGGGGCAAAATCATCATTGAACTCTAGAGAAGTCCAGGTATAGATTTAATGAAAGTAAAAGAAGTTTAAATTTACTTCACATTTAATTTTTAGCCTAATTCATTAAAAAAAAAAAAAAAAAACAAGATTCCATAGATGTGAATATAATAACTAGGGTAGACCAGGTTTTTTTTAAGCAAGTAATTTTTCTCTTTCTCTTTCCTGTCCCATTAATCTATTGATGTTGCGCTTTGCTGTGTGATTTTTCTTTGTTCAATGTGATATGAGCAGGTATGCCACAAGCTTGGTTGAGTCTGCTATCTAGGGCATCAGTGATTCTCCAGGAAAAGAAATCCAACTCCCACTCCCCTCCGTGGGAAACCACTACTCCGTCAATCTCAGCATAGAATTACCAAAAGCAGAATAAACCAATCTCCAGCTCTAAACCAAGCCTGGATAAACTCCCAGACTAAAAGCAATGCTACCCAAGATGACAGACATATGAACAAGAAATAAATGCTTATTCTTGTATATTATTGAGATTTTGTGCTTCTTTTCTACACATAAAAAGCTAGTGATACAATAATCAATATAAAGATAACTCGGTTAATCATCTCTTTACTTTTAGTTTATCACTCAGGAATCAAAGTTTGGTGAAGTGAATTATGAGGGTGAAGTCCTCTTATATGCTTCTACAGTTACTTATTTTATTTTTTCTGATTTGTATGTAGCTCAGGAACTAAAAGATAGGAGATCAGTTTTGGAACATAAAAATCTCTTTCTAAGTAAAGTGCCATAGAAAAAAAGCAAAAATGCCTCCACCAAGCAATAATTGTGAGCACTAATTTTATTTAGTAGGTAGATATTCAGAAAAGGAAGAACTCAGAGAAGTATTATCACAAAGACTCATAGTATAAAAGATTAAGACACTCTTTAAGATTCCATTTCTTAATCCCCTAAATAGAAATAATCACAATATCTACTTTACAGAAGATTTTAAAAAATTTATTTCATAAGTATTTATTAAACACCAATATTTATTGTTTGGCCAGTTTCTGTAAAATGTATTGAGGATTTCGTGGTGGAAATAAAAGGGAAACATGTTTCATCTCATGGACCATATTGTCTGGCCACCTTAACAATATTTATAAAGCCAAATATTTGCAATAATTAAATACATAACTAAAAAATTCAAAAGTTTTTTACAAATTAAAAGTAATAATATATATAATATGTTTATCTCAGTGCTAAATTATTAATATTATTGCTTATTAATTATCAACAAAAGAGGTTAAGGTGATACGGCAGTTATGATCATCAGGGTGAAAATTCTCAGATTTTCAGTATGAGTTCTCCTGGGCTTGGGTTTTTCTTTTTGTCTTTTTATTCTCTCTTTTTCTCTCTGTTCTCTCTCTCTCTCCAACACACACATGGTCTCTCTCTTGCTCTCTCTCTCTCTCTCTCTGCTTGCGTAAATGTAAGCATTAGCCACACTCAACAGGTTTTGAAAGTGATGGTAAGCTAATAATAAACTACGTAGTCCTATGTGATCTTAAAAGTCAGATTTGTCTTTCCTCATGTCTCACTAAGGGCTCCTGTACCAGGCAAAATGATGGTCTTCAGGAAAGAAGGCATCTGTATAAGAACATCCAACCTGCTTTTACATTCTGGGCTTAGGAATCAGTAAGAAAGGAGGCAGTATGGGAGCAGCATGTTGTCCACAACATCTCTAAAATTTCCTTGCTATTTGTGTTTAATGAAACCTAGTGAGTTTCCAGCAGATGCTTCTAACAGTCTCTTGGAATACAGATTATACTAAACTATCTTGGTCTGATAATTTAATATATTATATTGGGGGAACATTTCAAAAGAGCAACAGAATGCTTAGATTTTAGGGTCCTGTTTCTAACCTCACTTTTTACTCATAGATTACTCTCTCTGGTTAAATCACTTAATATTGCTAGATTTTGCTTTCCTCTCCTGTAATTTAAGAATCTTGAAGGCTAGATAAACAGGTGTCATTCATATCCAACCACCTATAATTATATGATTATTTTAATGACTTCTGAAATCTTTCTCTCTGTGTGTGTCTGTGTGTGTCTGTGTGTATCTATATCTATGTCTGTCTGTCTCTCTAGCTATCTATCTAAAGATAGATAGGGACCTAAAAACTGACACATTATGCCGTTCCAATGGATTTTGCCTTGAAAGCTTTGCTTTACATAATGACATCAACATTAAAATTTCTCGAAGGGAAATCTTTGAGTTTTAACCTTCTGTTATAAATCTAAGACTACATACACGTACACTATAGAAAACATATTTCTTCAGTAGCTGAACTTCCAAGTCTAAAATAAATAAGCCAAACCTGCTTTATTGAGTTATTCCAATAATACCTATCTGCTTTTAAAAGGGCCTGTATCTAATGATAGAATTGTAAAGCCAAGAAGAATAATGGACTTCATCAGATCTAAACCATTATTTCACAAATGAGAACA
Source organism: Sapajus apella (assembly GCF_009761245.1). Lineage (NCBI taxonomy): Eukaryota > Metazoa > Chordata > Mammalia > Primates > Cebidae > Sapajus > Sapajus apella. Next base: position 21,198,037 of record NW_022436954.1, read on the forward strand.
TTTTTATATCATTTTATCCTTATGCCAGCTTGGATTTGGTTTAACCTGAGATCATCTCGCTGTATTGCTGTCACTATTATTATAGGATGTAGGGAACAAGTATTTATTGACCACATACTATGTTAAACACTGTGATAGACAATTGCACACCATTACCCAGTTTCAAAGCAACGCAGATATTAAGATCATCTTTCACAGATAAGGGAATCAAAGTCTAGAGTTTATGTAAGTTAGACAAGCACTGCTAGTGGCAGAATCAGGGTTTGAAACCATCCTTGTTTATTTTAACTCCAAACCCAAGGCTCTTTCCACAATGCTATACATTTTATGCCAATGTATAGGTCCTCCTATCTTAGGACCTGTGCATTGGCATAAAAGGTGTCTAAAACCTCCTGCAATTGATTGTAAAGTTTTGTGTGTAGACATACACACACACATACACACACACACGTATATAATTTCCTTTTTGGAGATAAGTTTTAGCTTTGATTAAATTTTCAAAGGGAGACATGATCCTCAAAATATTGAAGACCCCCAAATGACTATTCATATCATTATTTAAAATCTGCCTTATTGCAAAAATAATTTGGGGAAATTTACTACATGCATCAGTTAGCCCAGGCTGAACAGCATCCATACATCTCAGTGAGTAAAAATGTCAAAGGTTCATTTCACACCTAGACTCCATGGCCATATGAGGAAGTTAGGGTGATAGCTTTTGGGTGGCCCACATTCAGTGAGCTGAGATAACGGAGCCTCCTCTTTCTGGAAAGTCCATAGGATATGTTGAAAACAGAGAAAATGGAGATTCAGCGACTGGCTCCTATGTGTACCCATAATATCTGTTCATGTTTAGTTAGCCAAAGTTAGCAACATGATCACACCTAACGACAAGGAGTGAGAAGCATCATCTTTCTGGATGCCCAAAGTAGAAGAGCAAATATTTTTCATAGAAGGCTAAGAAGTAGAAATTTTCAGCTTTGCGAGCCATTCTGTCACAACTGCACAGTCCTATTGTTGTAGAGTAAAAACAGCTATAGAAAATAAGCAAACGGGCATGGTCGTGTATCATTTGATCCTGAGGGCTGGAGTCACCTGGTATAATGTCTGCATGACAGAGCTGAATTTCTATCCTGTCCTAACTCTGCTTATTTTTAAAAACCAGGCAACTGGTAATAAAAAGTTCCCTTAGTAACCAGACCAGGTGAGACTGGTTAGAACCAAGAAAGCTGACCAAGTAATTTTAAAAAGACCTCAGAAGGCCGGATGTGGTGGCTTATGCCTGTAATCCCAGCACCTTGGGAGGCTGAGGCGGGCGGATCATGAGGTCAGGAGTCCAAGACCAGTCTGACCACTATGGTGAAATCCCGTCTCCACTAAAACTACAAAAATTAGCTGGGTGTGGTGGCATGCACCTGTAGTCCCAACTACACAGGAGGCTGAGGCAGAAGAACTGCTTGAACCTGGGAGATGGAGGTTGCAGTGAGCCAAGATCACACCACTGCACTCCAACCTGGAAGACAGAGGACTTTTCAAAGGCAAAGAAAAAAGACCTCAGGCGTCATATAATCTCATTTTCATGCTACATGACACTCTCACCATTGCCATAACAGTTGATAGTCACCATGACAATGACCAGAAGTCATCAAAGAACAAAAAGGAAAGCAGTATTCTGGTTCCAGAAAGCTCACCTCCCATTGCCAGGAAAGGGATGAGTATTCCTCCCCTCACTTTTAATGTCCAACCCCTTTATTAGAGAAAGCCTATATTTTAATTCTCTCACCCCTCACCTATTGAGAAGTTGATTTTTGAGCCATGCTTCCACTTCTCAATTCTATGGCCATCGAACAGAACCTGCACTGCTTGACATTCATTTTTGGTTTCATGTATCGACTCCTTGACATTGAACAGGGAAAGACCCCATCTTTTGGGGAACAGCTTTGTTAGTAACAAAGGGACATAAGGAAACTTTCAAAGGCAATGGATATATTTATTACCTTCATTGTGCTGATATTATTATGAGTATATGCATATGTCATACTTATCAAAATGTGTGTATTAAATGCAAAGTTTTCATTATATATAAACTTTAGTAAAGCTGTTTAAAAATAGCATTTGTTTGATTATGATCTGTTTGATTACAATCTGGTTGCAAACTCTCTGCACCTCACTTGTGGAAATTGACTACCCCTCACATAAACAAGACACATTTGTATGTTTAGTACTCACTTTGCTGCTTGGATTTTGAGATAAAATGTTTTTTAATGAAATGGTGAGCATTCCTCTTTAAAGGTACTTTGTCTCTGGCCAGAGACAGCAGGGCAGCCCAAAGCATTTTGTCACAGCACTTTTTATGACTGATTGGGTAACATTAACATGAGTGTGAATTTTTAAGCTTCTCAGCTCAGCATGTATCACCGGCTTAAAATCTCTTCGAGAAAACACAGCTTTGCACTCACATGCACACAAGCTCATTTGCATACAAAGAGCACTGAGGTCAGAGAACCGATTCTGAATCCTGAAGTCTACTCAGCTGCACAGTGGCACAACCCTGACTTAGCTTAAACATCTGAAGAGCAGTTAATGGACACTGTCCACTTTGTGGCTACCCAGGAAGTTAGAAGAAACTTCCACTTATTATGCCTTATTCTTGAGTTTTTGTGAATGTGTTTACAAATGGTAAACGAAGACGTCTTTATTGTGAAAAAGAGAAAAGTGCTCCAGTGTTGCACACAGAGATGTGTGATCACATTTTTCTCTGCCCCAACAATGGGTTTAATGACTTTCCAAGTACAAAACATAATCAGACACACAAAGCAAATTTTAAAAGGTATCTGTCAAACACCATTGTGTAGAAACAAGGTGAAAGCCATCTTCCTCCTTCTATCCTTCTCTTTCTTGTTTCCTTCCTTCCTCCCTTTACTTTAGAAAAATAGAATGTGGAGATGTAAATTATTTTCAAGCCCTCCATAGCATTATCTCCACCTAATTTTTTTTTTTTTTTGAGATGGAGTCTCACTCTGTCACCCAGGCTGGAGTGCAGTGGCGCCATCTCTGCTCACTGTAACCTCTGCCACCCAGGTTCAAACAATTCCCCTGCCTCAGCCTCCCTAGTAGCTGGGATTACAGGCGCCCACCATCAAGCCCAGCTGATTTTTTAATTTTTAGTAGAGACAGGGTTTTGCCATGTTGGTCAGGCTAGTCTCAAACTTCTGACCTTCTGATGTGCCCACCTCGGCCTCCCAAAGTGCTGGGATTACAGGTGCAAGCTAACGTGCTTGGCCGTCTTCCACCTACTTTTTTTTTTTTTTTTTTTTTTTTTTTTGGGATGGAGTTTCGCTCTTGTTACCCAGGCTGGAGTGCAATGGCGCGATCTCGGCTCACCGCAACCTCCGCCTCCTGGGTTCAGGCAATTCTCCTGCCTCAGCCTCCTGAGTAGCTGGGATTACAGGCACGCGCCACCATGCCCAGCTAATTTTTTGTATTTTTAGTAGAGACGGGGTTTCACCGTGTTGACCAGGGTGGTCTCAATCTCTTGACCTCGTGATCCACACACCTCGGCCTACTTTTTACAGTTATTGTCCATTGCTCCTCCTTGTGAAGTTTTCTGTCTTACAACTCCAAACCATTTCTTGTCCCTTTGTTCTGTTGCTATGTCTCCTTATCATATATTATTCCCTTCTTTGACCCCATCACCACCTGAATAGATACTATATACTTTTAACTGTGGGTTAGAATGAAACAAATGATCACTGAGAAATTACAAAACTAGATATACAGGGGTAGAGTAAATCAGATGTTTTCCTTTTTTGTTTTTCAGAATATAAAGTACTTAATAGTCGGAGGATTTAAAATAACTGTCTCAAAAAGTGCAACATTTACATTCAGAAAGTAGAAACTTTGATTTAAATCTAAATTTTAGGGAGTCACTTTCTTTAAGGGGTAGAGGAGGAGTCGATTGGGTGAAAGAGAAATATTCTCTTAAGTTACATTTCAAATTGATCTAAACCCCCTGCTTCAATGGCCTCTGTCCTAAGTCTGTTATCCTCAGAGGACTTCATTGCTGATGTGTTGACCCAGGACCCAAGGAGTGACCAGGAGCCTGCTATTTACAGAAAGCATGGATGGAGCTTGATAGGAAAGCTGGGGTGTCCACATGCTGCAGGGTATAATCAGGTGTAGGAATAAAGTCAGATGAGGCTCTAGGAGTCCACCATTTTATATTAAGTTATGACTTTCCATCTTGTGGTGAAAATGTCCTCTTATATTCTTGCCCCAGGCCTACAAATGATAGGCATGGACAGAACCTCTCAGCCACTTCTGAACTCCTGTTTCACTAGCTCTAGGCCTTGTCTGCTCCATATATCACTTTTAGTTGTGAATAAGTGATATTTATGAACAGACATCTTCATCATCAGCCTATAAACTTCTTAAAATCAGGCTCTCGATGAAAGATGCATATTGGTGGTTTCAGTGTACCTATAACAATATATATTACAAGTTATGGATAATTCATAATTTTTGTCGAATTAGAAAAATAAAGAAGTTTTTTAAAAGTGTAGATTTTACCCTCTTCTAGAATGTGCCAGATACATGATAGTTGGCTCTTGTCATGGTCATTTGGTTATAACAAACACATTCAGGTTAATGGAGAATTCAAGGAGACCCTTAAGATCTGGTAGGGATAAAGTAGGACTGAGATTTATAGGTACCAAAGCTGAGGGATTAAGAATGTGACTGTCTTGTTTTCTCTAGGACGACAAGATTGTTCGTTGCTGCTTCTCTGAGACTGGTTTCTTCTACCTGCCAGGTTTCTGCTCCATTTACTGTGATTCAGTCTTGCCTGGTCTTTGTTTTTCTGGAATACTGTCTGTGTCAGTCAGCATTCAACCAGAGGAACAGAGTCAACAGGAAGTACATATTAAGAGATTCACGGAAAGGAGTTACCTTATATAATTGTGGGGTCTGGCTAGGCATGTCCAAAATCTGTAAAGCAGATCCTTAGGAAAGGCAAGCTGACGTTCTCAGGTCTGGGCTGAAGATTCTATCCACAGGCAGGATTTCATCTTTCTCAGGTAGTCCTTGGTTCTGCTCTTATAGCCTTTCAACTGATTGAATCATACCTGCCCAGATTATGTACAATATTCTCCCTCACCTAAAGGCAACTGATTATGACCCTTAATCACAGCTACAAAACATCATTACAACAACACCTAGATTCATGTTTGGATGAGTAATTGGGACCATACTCTAACTAAGTTGACAAGGAAAGGAAGCTATCACATTGTCATTCTTTAGCCAGACCCTTTGCTTTGCTTCCCACACTTAGATACCTTCATTTTTTTTTTTTTAGTTAAAATATTCAGAATGAAAGCTCATATTAGTTGTTGGCAATCAATGTTATCTATCCCTGGTGAGGTAAAAGGGGCCAGAATAGAATATACAGATCTGTTCCTTCCAGAGACTGTGGTGAAAAGTTTCTCTAGAACCTATAGGCATGGTTAGCCAAGAAGCCCATCTTATAGAATGTTTACATTTCCTTGGCTCTCCCCCTTAATATTGTGGAACTAAGGAAGCAAACCATGAGAGGTAAGGCACAGTCTCAGTCCCTTAATTTTGCAATAAGCTGTCTCAGCTGAAAGGAAGTTTTATATGGATGAAAAAAGTTTGAAGCATACACCAAGAAAACATTCATCAGGATTTTGCTCATTTACAACTGTATTAAATATAGAGGCAAACCAATAAAATGCAGCATAGCCATAAAACTCATAATTTGTTTCAGATGTAATAATAGTAATAAAATACCTGAGTGAATCTTTTGCATTTTTTTCCCTGTGTGTTACAAGCATAGCTTAATTCTGTCAGATTTTATCATTCAGAATTGTATTCATTTGCAGGGTAAATATCTACTGTTTCATAATTTTGCAAGTGTGTAACTTTGATGGAGATTATAAAATTTTACTCATTGATGGCGGCTCTTTCCTTCAGTATAACCAATTAAGTTTTCATCCTAAAGCAAAGTCCTAGAGATCACGGCAGAAACAAACAATTGTCATGAGCTGTGGCTGGGCTAAATGCTAATCATGGCTGGCTTCCTTCTGTCCACAAAATTTGTGCTTTACAGTGAAATTCAGAATAGTATAAATGAGCTATAAATTACATTTTCATTCTCCAGGCTTCATCGTACAAATTCTGTAAGCGACATGGTTTGCTTTTGATACCACAGACTGCTGTGTCCTGTGGTTTTATATACCCAAGCTCTCTTGCTGATAAGCATATTTGCCTAAGGTGAAAGAGAGAAAAAAAATGAAGGTGCAAAGGACTGAATTCTTGAAGACACTCACAAGAGATTTGTAAGAGAGAATATTTAAAATGTAGGCTTGGTGTATGCACTTATGGGCTAATTTGTGAAAAGCCTTTATTTTATAAATGATACTGTGTTAGGTACTCTGGATATTGTCCTACAAATATATATATATATATATATGTGTGTGTGTGTGTGTGTATATATATATACACACACACATACATATATGTGTATATATGTATATATATATATACACACACACACATACATATATGTGTATATATGTATATATATATACACACACATACATATATGTGTATATATATATGTATATATATATACACACACACATACATATATGTGTATATATATATGTATATATATATGTGTGTATATACGTGTGTGTGTGTGTGTGTGTGTGTGTGTGCTTGTGTGTATCAATCTATCTATCTATCTATAAGAGACAGCTCAAGTTCCAAAATCTCTCCCTCTGGTCTCTAGATAAGAAAGGTACAGGGAGTATTGCAATATGATTAAAACAAGTCTAATTAGAGACAAAGTGTGCTATGCTTTATGCATGTTCCACAGAGGAGCAGAACTAAGACATAACGTCGTAAAAGAGTTTTGAATGATGTTAAAGATGGATCTGTTGACAGTAGAGTACTAGGAAATCACATGAGCAATAGCAAAGTATGGGGAAGCGGAAGGTGTGTTTGGGTACAGGAAGTCATCCTATGTGAGTGCAGAGGAGGACACTGCCAAAACAATATGGCCGGACTTAGATTATGGAAGATCTTCAATATGAGAATGAATTCTGTACTTATTTCCAAGGAATGCAACAGATCATTCTGCAAACAAATGTAACAAATATGTTAAGGCAAAAATATATCCAGGAAAAAATCTTGCCTTCCTAGGAATCCCTAACCGGCACTCTTTAGAATGCGGTCCTCATCTGTGTGCTCCTGGTTCACACTGAGATAAATGCAAACAATAAAATTAAATATATAGACATTTTGTAACAACTTGCTATTGCCATCCAAATTCATGTTTTTTGTATTTTTCAATCCATGATGGAATGAAAAAGGAATTGGTCTTCACCACAAACAATCTGAGAAGTACCCCAGTGCCTACTCAACTTTATGCTTAGCATATAGATACATTCACTTTGCAAATGGAGTTGGAATTTCTGTGTCTGTTTTTCTCTTTTTCTTAATTACCTTCATCTCACTGTTCATGTTACTTTTTGGTCTTGACATTTTATTATTGCATATTAAACTTGACCTGTTGAAAAGCAATAACATCAGGCCATAGAAATTAATCCCATGTAATTCAGAGCAAAGGCCAGGAAATTATGGCCCATGGGCCAAATTCAGTTATCTGTCTGTTTGGTAAATTGAATTTTATTCGAACAAAACCATGCTTATTTGTTTACATTTTATCTATGGTTTTTTTAATGCCATAACGGCAGAGCTAAATGGGTGCCACAAAGATTGTATTGACATAAAACCCTAAGATATTTACAAATTGCTTCTTTGTCTTAAAAGTTTATGTGAAAAGAGATTGAGTCTTATATGGAAGCTACTTATCATATACCTAAGGTTCTTATTTTTAGGCATGAAAGGAAGCTCAAAGAACATACTGCATGAACTAATTTCTCACATCAGATTTTTAGTTCAGCCCAGAAAAGAATGCAAGCTAATGAAATGTGATGAGAAAAAAATGTGATCATTGTCACTGGTTCTAAAAACCATATCATGTGTGTATATCCTACAGACAATAACACTCACATAAAGGTTATGTGGGGAAGTTGAAGTTATTTCACGTAACAACTACTTTAAAACACTTCATGATTCATTTTTTTGCTTTGGCTTCTAAAAGCATCAGAATAATCAAAAGAAGATTTTGTCCCAGAAGTAGCAGTTTCTTCAACTGGTATATCTGGAATTATATAAAAATGTAAAGATATTAAGTAAAACTGTCTCTTCTTCTCCCTGTATACCTTGTTATATATTTGTGTCCCGAACTGTAATATTATGTGCTATATTGTATCCATTTCCATACTTAGCTATATTCTCAGAAGCAAAATAATTGAGGGATTGAGAATAGAAGGGAAGAGAGGCATTAATTGTTTGCTTTAATTCTTTGTAAGACAAAGAAGGGCATATTATCAATCTATAGATAAACTTTTGTGATACATAATATTACCCCCATTTTACAATGAAGAAATTAAGATTTAGAGAAGTTATAGAACTTGCCAATGTTGCATAGCTAATGTTAAGTGCACTGAATGAGAAATAATGAGATGCATTTGTGGCAAGAACATTTAAAATATACTCTTATTAATTTTCAAGTATATAATACATTGCTAATGACTATAGTTACAATGTTTCATGATAGATCTCCTGCACTTTTTCTTCTTGACTACCTAGAATGTTATATTCTTTAACAACATGTCTCAAAACCCTCCTTCCCACACTGCACCTGCTGGTAACAACGATTCTACTCTGATTCTGTGAGTTTGATGTTTTAAGAGTTCACATATAAGTGAGAAAATTCAGTATTTAAATACCATTCTCTGTCTGGCTTATTTCACATATCATAGCATGTTCTGGGTTTTTCATCCATCTTGTGACAAATGACAGAATATTTTTTAAAGCTGAATAATATTCCACTGTGTGTGTGTGTATGTGTGTATCACATTTTCTTTATCCACTCATTTGCTGAAAGACACTTAGTGTGATTCTGTATCCTGACATTTCTTTCTAATACCCATTAATGAAAATGAGACTTTTATATGATGTCATTAAATCAAATAAAACAGTGACCTGTATTTCACACACAGCTCTTTTCTTCTACTACCCTATGTCACATGGATTCACAGCGTTGGCACCATTAGCATTTTTTTTTTTTGAAAAAGAGTCTCCCTCTGTTGCCAGGCTGGAGTGCAGTGGAACAATCTCGGCTTACTGCAACCTCTGCCTCCCGGGTTCAAGCAATTCTTCTGCCTCAGCCTCCCCAGTAGCTGGGACTACAGGCACGTGTCACCATGCCCAGCTAATTTTTTGTATTTTTAATAGAGATGGGGTTTCACCGTGTTAGCCAAGATGGTCTTGATCTCCTGACCTTGTGATCCACCTGCCTCGGCCTCCCAAAGTGCTGGGATTACAAGTGTGAGCCACCACACCCAGTCTATTAGCATTTTGACCAGATAATTGTTTTTGGAGGAAAGCTCTCTAGTGTGCTTCAATGTAGTCATCAGCATCCCGGCCTTTATCCTCCCAATGCCAATAGCACCCTTCTGATTATGACAACCAATAATATCTCCAGATATTGACAAATGGTTTTGGGGAGAGGGAGAGAAGGAGGGAGGCACAATCAGTATCAGCTGAGAACTGCCAATACAATGGGTTAGATAAAATTTAAGACAATCTTATTGCCTTTCCCTTAAAGACACTTGGATATTATACTGGAAAGGAGAATCTCTGATAATGTGCCGTATATATTAATGTAGAAATGACATAATTTCTGAGTCCCTGTTTACGGGCTGTTTGAAAGATCATAACAAGCATCCACTTTTGTCCCTGGTTTTACTCTTTTCCTCAATTAAGAATTCTTTTATTTCTCCTTATCTTTATTTGGTTCTTATGATAAGCATTAACCTGGACTTACCCCATATGGAAACTATTATGATAGATTTAAAGATGGAGCTCTCCTCCTCCTTTTCCTTTTCCTCTGTCTGCCCTTCACTATGCTAGTGAGGGCGTTTTGACAACCTCTCAAATGAACACATACATGTGTGTCATGTAAAATAACCACTTTCTAAAGGTGACCCACAAAAGCCAGTCCTGTCCCTATTAGCTCCTCCTTTCCCATACGCCAAGCTCCATGTTTTTCTAGGTTTAGCTGATTAATCCTAGACTATGTTATTTGCTTATGTTGATCATCTCATGAATAGCTGCCCAGTAATTGGTTTTATTTTTTCTAAAGTGCTGCATGAAGTGTAACCACCGGAAAATGTCAGTCTACTTGCAGTTCACTTTTAATTTTTTGGTTGCCTGATAAGCTAAAGAAAGAGAAATAGTTTAAGCACATAATCCTAGAGTCCATCCTTTGAAGTAATTTTATTTTCTTATCTGCTGGCTTCTGTTTGCAAGCAATTTGTGCCTTTAATCAATAGTGTATTAGCCCATACAGAAAAAAAAGCGTGGACCATTTTTTAAATTGTTTGTTTGCATCTTCTTTCTTTTGGACAAAGAAGGGCAAGTTTTCTGGCTGGGCTTATAATATACATGATTTCTGGGGACTGCCAAGGAACTCTGACCTCATTCTACCCCAAATATATTTCTAATATTCAATGTTAGATATCTATTTCTTTTGCATAAGATTTTGAAAAATTAATCAAATCTGGATGAGATATGGCATTGAGTTAATGATAATTTTGTAGCAAAACTTGTTATAGATAGGAGAAAGAAAAGATCATAAATTAGCTCTGGATAGGAACAGCAGAGAGAAGAACAGAAAAAAAAAGAGTCTTCGGGGGTACTTAAGAGCATCCTGGTGTACTTATCAGTTTGTCCCCAGTGGGTTCCAAGCATAGCGTGGCATTTAATTAGGCTGGATTGAATTATGTGTGAGTACGTAGTTATATAAGATTCATGGTTACACTGGAGTAGGAACTACGACATTTCAATGGGTAAGTTTTTTGTTTTGTTTCTGACAAAACAATATGTGAGAACTATATTTCTGACTAACCCATGCCAAATGTAGAAAACTTCTCAATAAAAGTGTGTAATCTGTCTGGTTTTTTATTTTCCTCATTACGTCATAATGTGTAGATCAGTGCCTGTAAATAGTGGTTCCTTGGTAAACTTATATTGAATGAATGAAAAGTCACAAAGGAGAGATGGAACAATTATCCCTCCTTATTCTTAAATTGTTAAATGTAATGCGTCCCCTGTCAAGAGAGTTGTCCGTCAACGTCTCATTCCAGGTATATAGTACACCCACATGATTTTATTGGTTTGATAGTAGTTCTGGTGTGCTGGAGATCTGTGTTGTATTTGAACCCCTGGGCATGTAAGTCTAGGAGGTACGAAAGTGGAAATTGTACAGGCTTTGGGGTCCTCAAGAATGAGTCTGTATCCTACCTCTATTTCTCACTAGCTTCAGAACCCTAGACCTCCTCAGCTTCAGTTGCTTCCTAAAAATATGGAAAACTGACATGAACTGTGGATTCCCTCCTCTAAGTCAACATGGAGAAACTGAAGATGAGAGAAGAATGTACAGATCTAAGGGCTTTATGGGAAAGCCAGGAAAACACTGAACACTTCTGTAAACTGATATGCAGCAATGGCACCCTGCAGCACTGGGGTGAAATGCCACAGCAGGTGGGTATGGAAAAGGATTTTTCCTTCTGTTTTACCTCTCGGCTTGGGAAGATTCCTGCTTTCTCTAATACCCGGGGAGTCAGTGTGACCAGCATTGCTCAGACTATCAAGTGTTAGCAGTGCTGTAGAGCAACCTGCTGCAAACAAATGTGAACTGCCTCACCCCCTCTAACATTCAGCCATCCTTCCCCTCTCCCTTCAAACCACCAGCCATGGTGAATTATCATCTAAAGAGAATGTTTTCTCCCTTTGCTAGCTTGTTCAAAGGGTTTAAAGGAGAATCCATGATCATAGGATTATGCCTGGTGGAAACGCAGCAAAGAAGGTGGTTGACAGCAGTTCTGAGGCACATTCTCTCTTGTCTCCTGAAATTCACAAGAACAGTACAAACGAAGAGTGCCTGGGCTTTGGCTCCTCCCTAAACCCAACAGCAAACAGATTTTTCCGATATCCCCTGGGGAACAGGCACTCTCAGCCAAAATAACCAGATGCTCAGGAAATGCAACCATTAGAAAAATACATATCAAACAGAACAATGTTTATTACATAAATTTTAAAACAGGGATCAATAATTTAAACTAATCATGAAAATATTTGCAATGACATAAGGGAAAATGTTGATGAAATGAAACAGGACAATTGAATAAGTGTAGTAGTTGTTATGCAGCCATAAAAAAGAATGCAATTATGTCCTTTGAAATTATGTCCTTTGCAGCCACATGAATGGAACTGGAGGCCATTATCCTATGTCAACGAACTCAGGATCAGAAAACCAAATATTGCATGTTCTCACTTATAAGAGGGTGCTAAACAATGAACGCAAATGGACATAAAGATGGAAATAATAGACACTGGGGATCCAAAAAGTGAAAGGATGGGAGAGGACTGAAGGTTGAAAACTTTGGGTACAATGCTCAATATTTGGATTACAGGTACATTGGAAGCGCACCAATTCCCACCATTGCAAAATATACCCATGTAACAAACATGCACATATACCCCCAGATATAGAATTAAAAGAAAAAAGTGTAGAAGTTGTTGTTATAGCCAAAAGGGCTCCAAGGAGGCACAATGATTAAATGTAGTGTGGTATCCTATGTAGCATCCTGTGGCAGAAAAATAACAGTAGGTAAAAACTCAGGGAATCTGAATAGTGTAGACTTTATTTAACAATAATGTATGAATTTCTGTTCATTAATTTTGACAAATGGATCATAATAATGTAAAGTGTTAGTAATATAGGACACTGGATATGGGGTATATGGGAGTTCTATGTACTATTTTTGAAACATTTCTGTAAATTTAGTTTTATTTTAAAATTAATGATTTATTAAAAATAAGTAAGGACTTTCATTTTCCAGTTTGCTATATAAGGAGCTTAGAAGTTGTCATTGTATCCTAACAATAAGTAAAAAACTAAACAGAATGAAGAATAAACAGTTCTTCATATAATCCTTCACAGAAGTGAGTTCACAGGACGTTGCTGCCTCCAAAATTTAAGAGGTTGGTAGATGAACACAGAGAATTGCAAATTAACAGAGCAGAAACTCAGGAGCAGAAAACTCTCTGAGAACCAGTACCAGTACCAGCTAAACTATAACTGACAAATTGCTAGAGGCTCATTGTGGACAGTCTGAGAGTTAAAGTCTTCAGAGATGCCTATCATGGAAGGTGAGGGAGTGGATGCAGCTTATGCTTTTGTGAGTTTTACCTTCAGGAGCTCTGTTCACTTCCCACAGTGAAGATCTGGGAAGATCCCCTTAAACATTCTGCAGGCAGGGGTGAAGGCAAGGGGATGTCATCATTTTGAAAAACACCAGAGCATTCTATTCTTCACAAAGCCTGCTCTCAGGAGAAACTATTTCACCAAAGTCTAAACTACTGGGGTTTGACCCGAACTTGACTGACTTGGTAGAAAGGAAATTTCCAATTCCAGCCCACTCTAGCCATCCTGTCCCACCTAAAGTGAGGAAGGACTGAGAAACACTGGAGAAGTTTACAGTCCTAGGTACAGGCTTATTAAAACCCTGAGACTTACACATAAAACGTCCCCTGCTACAACTTACCATTACATTATTAAAGTCCTATTTACCCCAGTTATTTTTACCCAGTCTATTATGTCCAGCCATCATGAAAACATTACAAAGTATACTAAAAATCAAAACCAAAAAAAAAAAAAAAAAAAAAAGAACCACACAACTTGAAAAGATTCAACAAGCCTCAGACTGAGACTCAGATATGGGAGGGATGTTGGAATCATCAGACCAGGAGTTCAAAACAATAATTAATATACAAAAGATGCCAGTGGATAAAGTACACAGCATGCAAGCACTGAGGGACAATGTAAGCAGAGAGATGGAAATCCTAAGAAATATTTTTAATGCTAGAAATAAAAACACTGTAACAAAAAAGAAAAATGTCTTTGATAGCCTCATTAGGAAACTGAACAGAACCGAGAAAGAATCTGTGATCTTCAGGGTATGTCAGTAGAAACCTCCAAAATGAAAAGTAAAAGAGAATAAAAAACTGTAAAAGTTAAAAGGAATAGAATGTCCAAAAGCTGTGGGACTGACCTGTAAATTGGAATACCAAAAGGAGAAGAGAGGAAGGAGATAAATAAATATTTAAAACAACAATGACTGAGAATACCCTCCAAATTTATAATAGACACTAAACTATAGTAACAGGAAGCTCAGAGAATTCTAAGAAGGCTAAATGCCTCCAAAACCTACATCTAGGGACATTGTATTCAAACTGTTAAAAACCACAGATTAAAAAAACATTCCAAAGAAGCTAGAGAAAAAAATAACCTTACCCATATGGGAACAAATATATGAATTATGTTTAACCTGTCTTCAGAAACCAAGCTTGCAAGAAGAGAGTGGAATGAAATATTTAAAATATAGAGGAAAAAGCCACCAACTTAGAATTGTATACCTTGTGAGATTATCCTTCAAAGTGAAAGAGAAATAAAGACCTTCTCAGGCAAAAATCAAGGGAATTTGTTGCCAGTAGACTTGCATTGCAAAAAATGTTAAAAGTTCTTTAGAAGAAGAAAAATGATTTAGGTTTGAAATTTGAATATACACAAAGGAAAAACATAAGAAAAGGAAGAAGTGAAGGTAAAATAAAAACTCTTTATTCTTAATTGATCTGACAGATAAATATTATTTGGACAGATTGCTCAAAATAATAATACAACAGTAAAATAAATTATACATATATAGCATATTATTCATGTATATATGTATGTATAATTACATAAGCATACCTAAGTGTATATGTGTGTATGCACACATTTGCATACCTAAGTATATACACATGCATCCACTTAGGTATGCTTATGTAATAGTGAAATGAATGACAGCAACAAAACAAGAAACAGGGAAGAAGAATTAGGATTATTTTGTTATTTATCTGTACTTTTACTACTTGCAAAGCATTTTAGTATTCTTTGAAAGTAGATTTAGATTAGTTGTAAATGTATATTGCAGACTCTAGGGCAACAATTTAAAAAAAGAAAAGAATTAAAACTGACATACTAAGAAGAAAGAAAAAATTGAATCATATAAAATGCTCAATTAAACCAAAACAAACAAAAAGACAGAAGAGTGGACAAATAGGACTACAACAAACAGAAAACAAATATGGTAAATTTAAATCCATTATATCAATAATTTCTTAAACCAATAATCTAAATACACAAATTAAAAGACAGAGATTGTCAGAGTGGCTCAAATAAGACCCAGCTATATGTTGTCAACAAGAAACCCACTTTAAATATAAAGACACATATAGATTATATAAAAAATGAAGAAAGATATAGCATGCAAACACCAATCAAAAGAAAGCAAGAGTAGCTATATTAATTTCAAACAGCACACACTTTGGAGCAAGGAAAGTTATCAAGAATAAAGTGGGGGCGGGGCCAAGATGGTCAATTAGAAGTAGTGGCTATAGGAGGCCCCACCACAAAGAACCACAACAGTGTGCAAATTCTGCACTGGCAAATAAGAGATCCAGGTTCTGTCATCACAACTGACTAGGCAGCTAGCATGACCCATGGAGAGAAAGGAAGAACAATGTGGTATAGTGGCCCACCCCGAGAGCCATACAGGCAGGGGAACCCCGACCCTGCAGCCAAGGGAGGCAGTGAGTGAGCATGCTATCCAGACTTGGGAAAACATGCTTTTTCCACGGAACTGTGCAACCCACGGATTGGAAGATCTCACTCCCGAGTCTATGTCACCAGAGCCAAGGGTCCCAACCATGGAGCCATGCAAATTCTTGACAACCACTCAACCAGAATCTTATTAACCCTACTGAGCTCCTGGGTGGAGGGGCAGCTGGCACCACAGCTGTGACTGCCTGCTGTCTAAGCCTTTTGAGCTCCTTGAGGGAGGGATAGTCAACACTGGGACTGATAGCTGCCTAACACCCTAAACTTCCAGTGTAGGGGAATGGTAGCAGCCATATCTCTAGCTCCAGGCCATGCTTTTCCCCTGCTGAGCCAGGGCAGCTGGGTGGCTTGGTTCCAAGAGGTACCCCCCGCAACCCAACACACTGACCCTGGCAGACTGTGGACAGAGTGCCTCTTCAGGCCTGACCCAGGCCCAGACCCATCCCTCCTCAGGGGGGTGGGAAGGGGATGTCTCCCTGCAGGAACTCCAACCACTCCAGTCAGGGGCTCAGGGACAGAACTCTGATCTCCCTTGGCCTGCGCCCCTAGTGGGAGGGGTGGCTGCAGTCTTCATGGACCAGCAGACTTCATCTTTCCTCCTACTAATTCTGAGAAATCTGTGCAGCCCAGAAGGGTAGGTTTCCCCTGAGAGAAGCACACCTCCTCTACCAAGGGACAGTCAAAGTGCTTTGTTAAACAAATCCTGCTCCCCGTGCCACCCAACTGGATGAGATCCTCTAACAGGGGTTGTCAGACACTCCATACAGGAGTGTTCCTCCTGGCATCAGGTCATTGCCCCTCGAGGTCATAGATCCCAGAGGAACGAACAGGCACTCATCTTTGCTGTTCCCCAGCCTCCTCCAGTGACATCTTCAGGCGTGGGAGTGAACCAGATGAATAGGGCCTAAATGGAAGCCCCAGAAAACCTCAGCAGCCCTACGGAAGACAGAGCTGACCATTGCAAGAAAAACAAAGAAACAAACAAACAGAAAGCAACAACAGCAGCATCAACAAGAAAAAGTTCCCATAAAAACCCCTTCCAAGGGTCAGCAGCCTCAAAGATCAATACTAGAAAAACTCATCAAGATGAGAAATAATCAATAGAAAAATGCTGAAAACCCCAAAGGCCAGAGTCACTCTTCTCCTCCAAATGATCGCAATGCTTCTCCAACAAGGGCACAGAACTAGAGGGAAGATGAGATGGGTGAGTTGACAGAAGTAGGCTTCAGAAGGTGGGTAATAACAAACTCCAGTGAGCTAGAAGAGCATGTTCTAACCCGATGCAAAGAAGCTAAGAATCTTGATAAAAGGTTAAAGGAGGTGCTAACTAAAATAACCAGTTTAGAGAGGAACATAAATGACCTGATGGAGCTGAAAAAACAGCACAAGAACTTTGTGAAGCATATAAAAATACCAATAACCAAATCAACAAGTGGAAGAAAAATTATCAGAGTTTGAAGACCATCTCGCTGAAATAAGGCATACAGATTAGAGAAAAAAACAATGAAAAAGAACAAATAAAACTTCTGAGAAATATGAGACTATGTAAAAATAATGAACATAGGATTGATTGGGGTACCTGAAAGAGACAGGGAGAATAGAACCGTATTGGAAAACATACTTCAGGATATTATCCAGGTGAACTTTCCCAACCTAGCAAGACAAGTCAATATTCAAATTTAGGAAATACACAGAATACTACACTAAGATACTCCACGAGAAAATCAAACAAAAGACACATAATCATTCTCCAAAACTGAAATGAAAGAAAAATGCTAAAGGCAGCCTGAGAGAAAGGCCAGGTCACCTACATAGGGAAGGCCACTGAACTAACAAATGTCCTCTCATCAAAAACCCTACAAGCCAGAAGAGAGTGGGGAACAATAGTTAACATTCTTAAAGAAAAGAATTTTCAACCCAGAATTTCATTATCCAGCCAAACTAAGTTTTATAAGTGAAAGAGAAATAAAATCCTTTATAGAAAAGCAAATGCTGAAGAATTTTGTAACCACCAGGCCTGCCTTGCAAGAGGTCCTGAAGGAAGCACTAAATATGGAAAGGAAATACTGGTACCAGCCACTGTAAAAACACACCAAAATATAAAGACCAATAACACTATGAAGAAACTGCATCAACTAGTGTGACAAATAACCACATAGCATGATGATGACAGGATCAAATTCACACATAACAATATTAACCTTAAATGTAAATGGGCTAAATGTTCCAATTAAAAGACACAGACTGGCAAATTGGATAAGCAGTCAAGTCCTATTGGTGTGCCATAATCAGGAGACCCATCTCACTTGCAAAGACACACATAGGCTCAAAGTAAAGAGATGGAAGAAAATTTACAAAGCAAATGGAAAAAAAAAAGAAGCATGGATTGCATTTCTAGTCTCTGACAAAACAGACTTTACACCAAGAATGATCAAAAAAGACAAAGAAGGGCATTACATAATGGTACAGAGATCAATTCAACAAGAAGAGCTAACTATTCTAAATATGTATATACCCGATATGGAGCACCCATATTCGTAAAACGAGTTCCTAGACACCTACGAAGAGACTTAGACTCCCACACTACAATAGTAATAGCCTTGAATACCCCACTGTCAATAATGAACAGATCAATGAGATAGAAAATTAACAAGGATATTCAGGACTTGAACTCAGCTCTGGATCAAATGGACCTAATGGACAGCTGCAGAACTCTCTACCCCAAATAAACAAAAATATACATTCTTCTCAGTGCCACATGGCACTTATTCTAAAATCAACTACATAAATGAAAGTAAAACACTCCACAGCAAATGCAAAATAACTGAAATAATAACTAACAGTCTCTCAGACTACAGTGCAAACAAATTAGAAGTTAGGATTAGAAGAAACCCACTCAAAGCCACACAACTATATGAAAATTGAACAACCTGTTCCTGAATACTCCTGGGTAAATAATGAAATTAAGGCTGAAATCAAGAAGGTTTTTGAAGCCAATGAGAACAAAAAGACAACATATCAGAATCTCTGGGACCCAGCTAAAGCAGTGGGAAATTTATAGCACTAAATGCCAATATCAGAAAGCTACAAAGATCTCAAATCGACACCCTAACGTCACAATTAAAAGAGCTAGAGAAGCAAGAGCAAACAAATACAAAAGCTAGCAGAAGGCAAGAAATAATTAATGTCAGAGCAGGACAGAAGGACATAGAGGCATGAACAACCCTTCAATAAATCAAAGAATCCAGGAGGTGTTTTTTTTGTTGTGGTGGTTACTGTTATTGTTTTTGAAAAAATTAGCAAAATAGACCACTAGCTAGACTAATAAATAAAAAAATAGAGAAGAATCAAATAGATACAATGAAAATGATAAAGGGCATGTCACCCCTGACCCCGCAGAAATACAAACTACCATCAGAGAATACTATAAACACCTCTGTGCAAATACACTAGAAAATCTAGAAGTGGATGAGTTCCAGGACACATCCACCCTCCCAAGACTAAACCAAGCAGAAGTCAAATACCTGAATAGACCAATAACTAGTTCTGAAATTGAAATAGTATTTAATAGCCTACAATTTTAAAAATCATAGGACCAGACGAATTCATAGTCAAACTCTACCACAAGTACAAAGAGGAGGTGGTATTGTTCCTTCTGAAACTATCACAAATGATTGAAAAAGAGACTTCTGCTTAACTCATTTCATGAAGCCAGTATCATCCTGATACCAAACCCTGGAAGAGACACAACAAAAAAAGAAAACTTCAGGCCAATAACCCTGATGAACATAGATGTGAAAATCCTCAATAAAATACTGGCAAATGGAATTCAGCAGCACATCAAAAAGCTTATCCACCATGACCAAGTGGGCTTCATCCCTGGGATGCAAGGATGGTTCAACATATACAAATCAATAAATATAATCTATCACATAAACAGAACCAACGACAAAAAACACATGATCATCTCAATAGATGCAGAAAAGGCCTCTGATAAAGTTCAACATCATTTTATGTTAAAACCTCTCAATAAACTAGGTATTACTGGAATATATCTCAAAATAATAAGAGCTATTTATGACAGACTCATAGCCAATATACAAAATGGGCGAAAGCTGGAAGCATTCTCTTTGAAAACTGGCACAAGACAGGACGCCCTCTTTCACCACTCATATTCAACATAGTGTTAGAAGTTCTGGCCAAGGCAATCAGGCAAGAGAAAGAAATAAATGGTATTTGAATAGGAAGAGAGGATGTCAAATTGCCTGTTTGCAGATGATTCTATATTTAGAAAAGCCCATCCTCTCAGCCCTAAAACTCTTTAAGCTGATAAGCAATTTCAGCAGAGTCTCAGGATACAAAACCAATATGCAAAAATCACAAGCATTCCTATACAACAACAATAGACAAGCATCGAGCAAAATTATAAATGAACTTCCATTCACAATTGCTACAAAGAGAATAAAGTACCTAGGAATACAGCTAACAAGAGATGTGAAGACCTCTTCGAGGAGAATCACAAACCACTGCTAACGGAAATAAGAGAGGACACAAACAAATGGAAAAATATTCCATCCTCATGAACAGGAAGAATCAATATCATGAAAATGGCCATACTGCCCAAAGTAATTGATAGATTTAATGCTACTCCCATTAAAATACCATTGACATTCTTATATAATTTTTAAAAACTACTTTAAATTTCATATGGAGCCAAAAATAGCCTGTATAGTCAAGAAAATCCTAAGCAGAAACAACAAACCTGGAAGTATCACACTACCTAACTTCAAACTATACTGCAAGGCTACAGTAACGAAAACAGCATGGTAATGGTACCAAAACAGGCATATGGACCAATGGAACACAACAGAAACCTTAGAAATAACACCATACATCTATAACCACTTAATTTCAACAGATATGACAAAAGGAAAGATAAAATATTAAAGAAGTAATGATTATATGTTTTATAGAAATAAGGAAAAATGGAAGGCCTTAGACTAAAGAGGTTCATCAGATGTTAGATAGTATAGATAAGAAAAATTTCCCACCCAGACATATTTTAATAAAATTTAGAAACATCAAGATGAAAATACATTTATTAACAGTTCTCAGGTCACAGCTAAAAGAATAAAAATCAGAATGACAGTGGACAACTAACAGTAATATTTCTGATGCTGAATTAATATTTTAATACATTAAAAATAAAAGATTTTGAACCTAGATTCTATATCTGTACAAATTATTAAATATGAAGTTTCAATGCATGTATCTTTAAATGTATTATATCTCAAAAACTTTGCTATGCAAAGCTTTTTGTCAGAAATCATTTTAAAGACAGAAGTATAGCCAGCGGATTCCACAGAAGGGATTAAGTCCATAGTATCCAGTCTTTGGGAATGAAACAAAGAAAACTTTATTTCATTTTTTCACTGAACTTTAATTGGGATTATTTAAGCACAAACAATATCTCACTTAGAGAAAGAGTTTGCAAAATATGACATGGTATGTGCAACATGATATGATACTTCTATCTGCAAATAGTCTTGAAGTATTACTGAATAAAAATAAATCTAGAAAAGATGCCATAATCTATCTAGAAAGTCAGAGTGTAATCAAATCATTTAGTGAAAATTATTACTGTTGAAAAAAGACCTTCAAGAAACAAATAATTCTTATTCTATCTAATGTGTTTGATACAATAGAAAAATATTTAAAATCTTTCTAATTTTATAAGGTCAGGGTAACCTTCACTGAAGACTAGAGAAAGAGTAAAAGAAACTAAGCTATAGGCACATTTAGTTTATAAATATAGATACCAAAATGCCAAATGTAATTTTCACTAATAAAAACTACAGCATATTACAACAAATGGGACCAAGTATTAGGTAAACCAGGATAGTTGTGGATTTTTTGTTCCAATTTATCCAGCAGTTAATCAATGTAGTTTCACTAGTTTACTTATAAAAGAAAAAAGGAAATTATATTTTCTTTACTCAATAAAGAAAAAGATGTTTTTTTAAAAAAAGTTACTATTGATTTCCAATTTTAAATAAAGTCTTTGCACTTTAGAGATATAAGATTAAATAACTTGGCTAAATGTCACTTACTTATCAAAATCCTGCATCAAACATTACTCCTAAGACAAAAACTTCAGACACTGTCTGCACTTGAAGATGAGTCAGGTTTGTGCAAGGGGCAATATCTGAAGTACTCACATTGTACAACAGAGGGATAAACAGGACACAATTGTATGCAGTGACACTACCATCACAACTTTTTTATGCAGCACTGGAAAAACTGCCAAAGATATGAGAGTCAACAACCGGCTAAACCAATTTAAAAAAAAAAATGAGAAAAAAGGAAGACATACTATGAAGTCATGATATAAAAAGCAGCAGACTAGGTGTTTCTGATGCAAAAACTAACAATACTTATCTATAAATTTAGAAAGCCTTCTTGTGGTAATAATAGTGGTACAAAAATCTATACAGTAAAACGTTTTATATGTTTATGCCAAAATTAGAGATTTTTGATATGTTATAGAAAAGTAAACAAATCTAAAAGATACATAGTAGGAGAAAAGACTGAATAAAAGATTTTTAAAATTATATTTGGAAGATAGTGAAAGCTAGTCAAAACAACATCAAAACCAAAAGAAAAGCAAAGGCCAGGCACGGTAGCTCAGGCCTGTAATCCCAGCACATTGGGAGGCCAAGGTGGGCAGATCAACTGAGGTCGGGAGTTTGAGACCAGCCTGCCCAACGTGGTGAAACCCTGTCTCTACTAAAAATACAAAATTAGCTGGGCATGGTGGTGCATGCCGGTAATCCCAGGTACTGGGGAGGCTGAGGCAGGAGAATTGCTTGAACCCAGGAGGCAGAGGTTGCAGTGAGCCAAGATTGTGCCATTGCACTCCAGCTGGGCAAAAGGAATGAAACTCCCTCTCGGAAAGAAAGGAAAGGGAAAGGGAAAGGAAAAGGGAAAAAAAAAGGAAGGAAGGGAGGGAGGGAGGGAGAGAAGAAGAAAGAAAGAGAAAGAAAGAAAAGCAAAAGATACAAAACCCCAAACCCAATAGATGAAATAGTAATAAATGATGGCTGCCAAAATAGATAATCAACTTATAATGATTTGTTCAATAAACATGTACAGAGAACTGATACTCTGCCAATAATAGACCGTAGGTATGCATCATTAAATGCAATGGATAAAGATCTTTGCCTGGGCTATGACAAGACTTTGACTTGGATATTCTGGTAATCTTTAGGCTTGCTTTGTTCTATTGCTGTATTACAGATTCCAGCCTCCTGTGTTATAAACACTGTAGTACCTGGAGAAGAACAGGGTGGATGATTCTGCACAAAAATGGAAACACTGCTGAAAACACAGCTCAGTCAGGGCTGGAGCAGCACAGTAATCAGACGAAGGATACTGAAGACAGTGAAGTATTCGTTACATGCCCCCTTTAGGCCTGCACTGGTTGCTTACAGAGTTGATTAAAATGTTACTATTTGAAGTGGCAATAAAAGTCCCTAATTTCAAATCCAAGTTTATTGAAAGAGACCTATTTACTTACACTTGAGATATCTGAAAATTCTAATGATGTTTAGTGTCATCAAATGCACAAAAATAGAGTATATTTTAGTATTCAATAATGTACATGTATAGGATACTTAGTTATTTTAATTTATTTAGTAGAAAGATCTTGGGCGTTAATATCAGACAAATGTTGGTTTAAATTCCGACTCTGAATGAGCCAAATCACTTAACCTAACTGTGCTGCAGTTTTCTTATGAATAAAGTAGTTACAGTAAAATCCACCAACTTATAATTTTTTTATTTGCTTCAGTGAGGATTGGAGAGCATAATCTAAAATAATTAGCACAGTGGCTGCCATTTACAAAGTCCTAAATAATGGGTATCTGTTATTATTATACTGAAGCAACTGAATATGTTGAACCTTCGGAATAATCGGATATGTATAGTTACCCCTACATATTTTAAAGCCCCTAACTATGATAGTGAGGTCATCTTGATGCAGGACAAGTGTATGAGTCTGTTCTCATGCTGCTAATAAAGACATACCCAATACTGGGTAACTGATAAAGAACAAAAGGTTTAATGGGCCTAATGGACCTCCCCTCCACATGTCCACATGGCAGGGGAGGACTCACAATCATGGCATAAGATGAAGGAGTAGCAAAGACATGTCTTAAATGGTGGTGGAAGAGAGAGTAAGTTCAGGGAAACTGCCCTTTATAAAACCATCAGATTTTGTGAGAATTATTCACTATCATGAAAACAGCACAGGGAAAACCCACTCCCATGATTCAGTTACCTCCTATCGGGTCCCTCCCATGACATATGAGGATTATGGGAGCTACAATTCAAGATGAGATTTGGGTGAACACACAGCCAAACCAGACCAGCAGGTGAGCCCCAATAGGGGGATTAACCAGGGAAGGTAGCACGGCAAAGAATTCTAGAGTGAGCTGGCCAGGTGCAGTGGCTCACACCTGTAATCCCAGCACTTTGGGAGGCCGAGGCGGGCAGATCACCTGAGGTCAGGAGTTCAAGACCAGCCAGACCAACATGGAGAAACCTTGTCTCTACTAAAAATACAAAATTAGCCAGGCACAGTGGTGCATGCCTGCAGTCCCAGCTATTCCAGAGGTTAAGGCAGGAGAATCACTTGAACCTGGGAGGCAGAGGTTATGGTGAGCCGAGATCGTGCCAATGACCTCCAGCCTGGGCAAGAAGAGTGAAACTCCGTCTTAAAAAAAAAAAAAAAAAAAGAATTCTAGAGTGAGCCAATTGTAGAAGAAAACAGCTTTATGAAGGTGACAATGTTATAGCTCTGTGATTGCTCCTGCAGGGCAGGGCTACCCCACTGGCAGGGTGTTGACAGCAGTAGCTCAAGGGCAGTTCTTTAGTCATGTTTATGCCCATATTTAATTATAGGGAAATTAAGGAGCAGGTTATTCAGAAATTTCTAGAAATAAGATGATAACTTCTGGGTCATTGCCATGGAAAGGGGCAGTAACAGGTATTGTATGGCAATGTTAAACTGGCATGCATTGATAGATGTGCCTTATGGAGAGGTGCATTCACCCCTTCCCTATTTTAGCCAGTCTTCAGTCTGGTCTGAAGTAAAGTCCTGCCTCCTACCTCATTCCCCTTAGGTAGAAGGAGGATTAGGTACTCCTTCTTAATCTCAAGGGAGCTGCAGAAAGGTGGAGATCCATCTTTTGTAACTACTTTCTCCTGAGGTTATGGAGGCCCTACCTAACATTGTAGGGTAAAAATCTCTGGGTATCTGATCTAAGAGGCCCAAAGGCAGAATGCTTTTATTCTCCAGATCAGTAGACAGGAATGATCTGAAGCCTTCCGCAAGCATGGTCTTTAACTGGAACTGTTGTAATGCAGAGGACACAAACTTTACTAAAAAGTTAAACAAGCAGGGGCCAAAGATTAGTAATAACAAGATAGCTGATATAGTTTGGCTGTGTCCCCATTCAAACCTCATCTTGAATCATAGTTCCCATAATCCTCACATGTCCTGGGAGGAACCCAGTGGGAGGTAATTGAATCATGGGGGTGGCTACCCCCGTGCTGCCGTTCTCCTGATAGTGAGTGAGTTCTCACAAGATGTTATGGCTTAATAATGGGCTTTCCCTGCTTTTTGATCAGCATTTTTCCCTCCTGCCACCTCTTGAAGAAGGACACGTTTGCTTCCCCTTTCACCATGATTGTAAATTTCCTGAAGCCTCCACAGCCATGCTGAACTGTGAGTCAATTCCTAGCATTAGGAAATCATTTTTATGGTCACTAGATTAGTCATCAATATCCCCAGGATAGAGAGTTTTACCTACTGGCTTGTCTAGAAAATTTCATGGCCTTCTCCCCAGACCTCTTATACATTCCTTTATATTCCTTTATAAATTAAGCCGTCTTGGTTATGTCTTTATTAGCAGTGTGAGATTGGACTAATACAGCAGCTATCAAAGGTCCTAGGAGAAGTCAAAAGCAGATGAGACTTGGAAAGGCATTTTTGATAGTCAACCAGATATAGTTGAGGTCAGTGCCCTGGGTACATTTATGTAACTAGTTAGCTTGCTCTTGGATATTTTAAGTGTTAACCTCAGCCTGTCTGAAGTTGTTAACATATGTGCAGGAGATGGTATTAATAACTGCACAGACTCCATCTTGTTTAGCTAGTAAATAATTCAATGCTAGTCTGTTATTGAGAACTACATTTGCCAAAGGGTCTAGAAATTCTTTAATTCTCTTTAGTGCCTACCTGTGTTGGTGGCTAAGGATTCCAGGATTTGAGTCAAGTTCTTTGTGTTAACTCACGGTGGACAAAGTTACCCCAGGGTGTCACTAGCGTTGTTGCTGCCCCAATTATACCAGAGTTAATACTATTGCTCACTTACTTCCGGTGTTCCTGGATCCTATTGGGTTTTACACTGTGACCCCTGGAAGGGAAGGGTGGGCAATATACATTCACCTGTGTTCCTCATTTTTTTTGTATACAAGGAAAAACTACTCCTAAAATAACAGGTAGCTCCCCGGGGAGTTGGGAGTAGTTAGGAATGTCTTTTTCCCACTCACAGCCACAAATAAAAATGAGCCCAGTTGGGGCACAAATAGAGGACCCACAGGGTGTGATGTCTATCCTATGCTGTCAAGTTGGGACTATAGAAATACATAGAGCTTTTCCCATTTTCCTTCTTTTTTACAGAAAACAATGCCTAATTGTTAAATATCATTATAACATAAAAAGTCACGCCTACGCCAGATAGGCTTATTTTAAAATTTGTATTGAATTCAAAAACTGTGGCAATAGAAAATGAGTTTTTATTTAAATTGAATTTGAATTTGCTCCAATAGTCCAAAGGACTCTCCTAGTGGAGAGTCTACTGGAATGCTTGTCATTATCTCCATTTCTGAGAAGAATTTCTACTGGACACAGAAGTTTTCGTAAATCTAGTGTGAGGAAAAGCACTTGGGTTTTTACTACTTTTCCCTTTTAAATTCTCACTTCCTGAACAGAAGTTCTAAGCACAGTTAGCAATGCATCATGAGAATGAATTATGTCTTTACTGGTGAATGATATATTACCAAAGAAATATTTTTATTAAGCAACGTGTAGAAGGAAAAGTATAAATAAAGTTCCAATAAGAAATAAAAATGCTATTACAGGAAATGATAATTTTAGGGCAGGAAAAAAGAAAAGGCAAGACCATGATAACCCTAGGGTGGACCTCTACCCCACAATCCTAGAGGGAATGTCAGTGCTGAAAACCCCAGAACATCTGATGGCAAGGGGTGGCCAAAAATCCCAAATGCCAAAAACCCAGAGTATCCAAGTATCAGCTAATAAGCGTCCCCACACCAAATGTTGGAAACTCAAGAGTATCTGGGAGTCAACCAATGCAGAGAACACACAATGAGGGAGCGCTCGCAATCAAGTGTCCTGCCTATACAATTGCCCAAATACAGTTAATGGAAACTCAAAGCAACAAAATTCAAACAAAACATACATTTTAGAACTAAAAATAAGATGTCCGGCAGAGCAATAAAATTGATTAAAAGGACCATGGAATGGAATGGCAAAGATGTGCTTTGGGGCACTCAAACAATGGGGAACTTTTAACTGACCACTTAGCCAAAGGCTTTTAATATTCCCTAGCTCATCCAATATTATCAGGGGATGGGGAAGAAGAGGGAACCCACACAGATCCAGAAAAGACAAAATGGCACTGACTGATCTTCCACATGGACTCTGGTGAAGGTCTCTTCAGGTTCCCACAACAGGGTGGGCTTAGCTGCTGTGGTGGGAGAGGTCAGCATGAAGTCTGGTAACCTACCACCTGCTATTCAGAGCAGCAGGTCCCACACAAGGCAGCGTCACTATGGATGGCTGCTTGCCTATTCACGCAACTCCACTGCATGCCAAGAAAGATGGTGGCTCTGAAGGGAGCCTTTGTCTCCTGTTAGCACTTGCAGTGTTAACAGTTCTTTGGTGTTACAGCCTCAGTGATGCAGCTTTTGTACCCTCGATCATGGACTGCTTTGTTTTCTTTCTACTTGGTGCTGCTCTGCTCACCCGTGGTTGCATCTTGTTGTTGTCTTGCTATCTGCCAACCACCACTTCTCTCACTGTCTCTCACACTGCTGTCTTATCTCTTCTGCCCCTTAGGTGCCACCAGATGCAGGGCAGGTAAGCCCCACATTGAGGTTTAGCCTGGGAAGATTTTGGCTCTGCTTGGGAAAGAATTCAAGAGTGAGCTGGTGGTAGAAGAAAACAGCTTTATTGAAGGGGGCACAGCTCCTGCAGAGCAGAGCAACATCATAGGTAGTGTGTTGAGAGTAGCAGCTCAGGGGCAGTTCTGCAGTCATATTTATACCCATTTTTAATTACATGCAAATTAAAGAGCAGTTATTCAGAAACTTCTAGAAAAAGGGTGGTAACTTCTGGGCTGTAGCCGTGGAAAGAGATGATAACTTCTGAGCATTGCCATGGCAGTGATAAACTGACATAACACTGGTGTGCGTGTCTTAGGGAGAGGTGCTTTCACCTCTTCCTTGTTTCAATCTTCAATCTGGTCCAAAGTCAAGTCCTACGTCCTACCTCAATCTGACTTATTTGATGTTAAATCATTTAACAGAAGATATGTATTACAGTCATATATTTGGAAGTTGTATCTGTTCCAAGGAAAAAATATAAAAAAGAAAAGATGTACATTTATAAAGAAGCCAATTGAGAGGCAAAGGGGGTCTTCAGAATGTCAAGCCAGTAAGTTACAGAGGATAAGTCTCAACCCTGATGTGTTTACCTCCCAGTGCTATGACTTTCCTGTAGTAATTCTTCCTTGTTATTTTTTAGTTTTAGTTTATTTTTAATGTACATTTTATGCAAGGCGTTCAGGTAAGGATAAAAAGGCGAGTATACAAAAATTCTAAAATAATGAAGACAGTTTTAAATCCCACAGGAGAGAGGTACAAGCAAAGAGGTGCACAGAGACTTAAGTGTTTGTTAAAGGCTTAGCAGAAGAATAAATATATCAAATGGCTTCATAATAGAAGCAGCTTAGTAGTCATAGAAAATGAAATAGGGAGCATGTTGTGGGTAGAAAAAAATATTGTGAGCAAGGGCACAGCGTCTGAAAAGAATGAAGTATGATTAGAGAGTAATAAATAGTCTAGCTGAACTTAAGAAGTATTTTCAAGACATGAAGGCATATTTTATTAAGAAAGAAAAGGAGGGAGGGAATGGGGCAGGAAGGAAGAAGTGATAGGAGGGAGGGAGGAAGGGAAGCAGTCAATGAACAAATGAAGTCTTGAGTGGCAGGCTGAGGGTTTTGAAATTAATTCAAGAGGAAAATAGGTTTAACTCATGCTATTTATTTTTTTACAAGATTGTGTGCTGGCTTCCTTCTAGCAAATACAGTTCAGAATTGGTGATCGTAGGTCTACAGAGTTTTGGTTTTAGTCACATAAATGTATAATTCTTGCTGTCCCATTCTTGGGATGATAACCCAAAAGAGGGAAAGCAAATAGCATTTCATGCAGGGGGTCAGATAAATTATGAGTCCAGTCAGAACCCAAGCAAAATAAACAGTGCTTCTGAAACACGAGTCATGGCCAAAAAGAATGGATGAATTATTACTCTGGCATTTTCTTTGTTATTTATGTCCAGAAATCGATCAACAGCTGAAGGAACAGAATAATTTATAAATCAGGTGCCGTCAAATACTTGTGACTCTCAACTGGTATAACCTGTCCCAGAATTCCTATAAGATTTGATGACAATAGAAAATAATCTTATTACAAGCCTGACATTAATCATCTAATACATATTATTCTAACCTGATATAAAAATATGAATTAAAAATGCAATAACTGCTGAAAACAGAAGTGCCCACTGACTGTATAAAACCGTTTCTCCCTCCTCGCCACACCTTGTTTAATAAAAATAGATGTAGGTGATGGAACATTTATTATGGAGACAAGCTAACCAAAAAGACCTGTCAATTTGATGGAGGAGGTTATTTGTTCAACAAAATATCCAAGCACATGAGGCAATCTGGAAATTCTACAGGAAAACAGAGACAACCTTCTTCCGCTTTTGTTTTCCCCAACCTGTCTTTTTGGCCAGAAATAAATATCTAAGGAGAATTGATTAAAAGTATATACATAGCTTCATGAAAATATTTTGTTTCATCAAATTCAGAAAGACTAGAAAGTGATTGGTCATCTCATGAGAGCAGAATTTAGAACAAGAATCTTGTTAGAAATGACTAGGCAATCAATCTCTCTCTCTCTCTCTCTCTCTCACTCTCTCTCTCTATCACTCTCTGTCTAGCAGTTGTGTGGTCCCCAAAGCCATTTTATTCAATGGACCTACACTCATGTGGTCATTCTCTCAACTAGAATACATAAACTAAATCAACTAAATTAATAGAAATCTGATAAATATTTTAGAATGCCAAGAAATCAGTTTAACAATAAACATAAAGGTTTGTAATTGGCAGGCAGAACAAATGTTTCCTGCCAGCCTACTAGTGTACCATTTTTCTATGGGCTACATGCTAAGAAAGGTTCTAATTGGAAGGTATTTTGGTGATCAGAAAAAGAGAAGTTAATTAGGCAGTTTCAGTGGCTCATGGCACCGAGGTGATTACTGATGAATTTTTTCCATTCCTAAGTTGGATCTGAAATGGTGTCATTCAGGGGACTCTCTGCTCTACGTCGTGTCAGATTAGGCTGGTTTTTTGTTGTTGTTGTCGTTGTCGTTGTTTGTTTGTTTTTTCAGGATGAGCTGTTTACACTGTGGTTCAAACCATCTTCAATTTTCAGTAGCTTAAAACCACACAGGTTTATTCCTCACGCATACCACGTGTCCATGTTGATCTGGTACCTGTGCTAGCTCAGGGTTTCAGCATGATGAGGGCCCTCACCATCAGGAATCTCACCAATTATTGTTCCAGGGGAAAGGAGAGAGGGCAAGTTGTGCACTAAATCTTAACTGCTTGGCCTTGGAAATCAAAGACAAAGCTTCCTCTCATATTCCATTGCCTAAAGAAAAACAGATGGTCATGCCTGACTTCAAAGCACAGGACATTCCAAACATATTCCACACCTTAAAAAATGAGAATTAGAATATTCCAAACAGCACTATTATCTTTCACAACATTTTCGCTGTTGTGTTCAGCTTTTCTAGATACATTTTTTTCTTTTTCATAGTAAGTTGTACTAAATGTGTGTAGTGTGGTTTTAGATTTGTTAATGATATACATTCAAATCTTCCTACGTTTGGTCATTTAACTGGTATGTGTTTGGTGACTAAGCTCAGCAATACATCTATTGCTTAGTGGAGTGGAGTGGAGGTTACTTCCACAGAGAGCTGATCTCAACCATTGTTTGTTGACTGTTTTAAGTTATCGTGATTTAAAGGTCATGAGTCTGCATGCTGCTATTGCTTCCAGGAACACACACCCAGAATCATCCTCGAACTCTTCCAGATTAATAACAAGATGGGTTCAAGTGCTCTTGTTCTGGGAAATTGAAATCCACTGAGGTTATGCGATAACTGTTTGTCAGTTGCACCAAGCTAAGGCTCATTTTTCAGAAGGAAAAAAGTTCTTTCCTCTCTATAAACTATATCCACAATTTAATCAAAGACAATATGATATGGTAGAAAAGATCACAAACTTTGGAGCCAGATAGATATGGATCGCAGTATAGACTTTTTTATCTACCAAGGTGGCTACTTTGGTTGTCAACCTCTTTGAGATTATTTTGCCTTGTCTGTAAAATAAGACAATGGTACCCAAATAGGAGTGTGGTCATTAGTTAACGTTACAAGTGGCTCAACATAGAATCTGACATAATAAAGGCTACTTCTATTTCAGAAAATGATATTTGCTATACCCAATTCCTGAATATTGCCCCAGAAGACACAATGTGAAATAGGGAATATTCTTCATCAATGTGTTTATTCACCGCTGTTTAGTGCAGTACTAAAGGTGTGTACCTAGCACAATGCCTGGTGCAGAGTAAATACTATACTTCCCAGATGTTTGTAGAAAGAACATACAAACTTATTCTAATTAGGAAGCTTGCACTTAGCCACTTTGTTCCTAGATGGTGAGTTAAAGTAAAGCACGATATCTGCTTCAGTTAAAAAATTGTGTTGTTCAAAACTGGGAGGAAACTGAAGATTTGGAAAATTATCCACAAAGCAAAGTGCAGGTATTTGTTTTTGTTTGTCAATTTTTACATGAGGTGAACAAACTAGAAAAATGAGCAGTATCCATCAGTGGTTGTCTGTAGCAAGTTCTCACCTAATAACCAACATAGACCCTGATAACAGAAGCATGATATCCTTTTATTTAACGTAATTTATCACAAGCTACAAGGTTTGATTCACAGCTGGTGTTAATTGAACAACCTCATTCTCTCTGATTTCTGTTTTTTGTTTTGTTTGTTTACGTTTGTGTGTGTGTGTCTGTCTGTCAGATGAATTGCTACTTAACATCAACTGAATGAAACAAACACAATTTGACAACTCAGGGAACTGCTTTCTCTTCCTCATCACATGCCACCCCATTACACACATTTGTTTCTTTCACTGAGGAAAGTGACTGTTAGCTTGTATAAACGTATCTTTTAGGTATTGGAGCTCTTTCTTCACATGCTAACCCTATTTATTTCATCTTTAAGAACAATAAATTATAAAAGAAGACAATCTCTGAATCACTTAGAATTTTTTTCAATTCAATTTCCGTCTTATTTATTCTCTCCTTTTCTCCCTCCCTTTCTTTCTCCATTTATTTCTCTTTCTCTCTCTCTTTCCCTCCATACTTTATTTTCTTCATTTTTTTTATTCCTTGATCAAATGGTTCCTAAAGTTTTCTATGCAACAGAAATCATTCTAAACACTAGAAATACAGCTCTGATTTTCTGCCATGAAAAGAGGGTTGGGAGGGGACAAAATAATAAACTAAACTCAGAAAGTGATATAAAGTTGTGAAGAAAACTCAAACAAGTGGCAACCAGGAAATGTCTATTTTAGATCTGTTGGCCTGCAAAACTGGCATCTTAGCAGAGGCCTGAATTCAGCCAGAGAGCAAGCCCTGAGAATACCTGGAGAAGAGTATTCTAGGCAGAGACAACAAGGACCATTAGTCTGAATGGGAATTTGTTTGGTAGCCAGAGTGTCAGCTTGATTGTGGTGAATGAGAGAATAGGAGGTAGGAAATAACATCAGAGGAATAATCAAGAACCAGGCATCAGGCTCTTGGGTAGGATCTTGCGAACCACAGCAAAGGTCTGTATGTTACTATAAATGCAAATTGAAGTTACTGGAAGATTTTGAGTAGGTGAGTGATATGACTTAGATTACTCTTTGAAAGAACTATCTGGGCTGCTGCATAGAAAAGAACATTTAGGAAAAGTAAGAGCAAAAGCAGTGAGACCAATCAGGACATGACTGCCATAGTCCAGGCAAGGAACACTGATGAATGGACCGGAGGGAATTTCACAGAGGCAGTGAGGAGGCAATGCATTGCGGAATATATTTTACTAGGTAAATAAGGCAAGCAATAGGACCTGGAACAGAGGAATATGGTCCTACAGTGTTTTTGTTACAGGACCTCCCTTGACAACCAAGTTGCCTAATAATTCCATAGAGAAAATGATCAACACAAAATATCTCCTTTGACCTTTCTCCTGCATTTATCTTTGCCCGCTGAGAATACATGTTAACTGGGATTCGTATTTTTGAAGAACTGAAAGTTTCTCCAATTATCACAGAAACTGGCATACTCCAGAATCAATTTGGTTTAACCACCCAATAAGAAATGCTAATAATCTCCAATACATTACATTTACAGTAAAAAACAAAACAAAACAAACAACAACTAATGGTAAGCACCAGTTATCAGGATGCCTATGTCTACAGACCCAGGGTGTTGGCATATTTTAGAAACTTTTTGGAATGTAATCCAACAGTAGCTGCAGGTCTAGTTAATGGGTATCCTGCAATTGCTAATTTACCAAAACAAAACTTCACACTCTTGAGGGAGGAAGAAATTAAATCGTGCTATAATTTATATTCCAACTGGGGCTGTATTCTGTTACAATCCCACCCAGGCTGCCTGTAAATAAATAGTTATAAAATATAGACTCTGACAGAAATTCAGATGTCTATTGCTTACATCCACTCTCTCTGTTCTCCCTTCCATTTTGTTTTGCTCATGAGCACTGTGTCCTTGTTGAGTCATTTCTGTCCGCATCCATTTCTTTTTAGAAGCTAACAATTCAGGGGAAATAAGCTCTAATTTATTTTTTGCTTTGTATTTAGCAGGACAACTCATCTTGATTTTAAAAAGCAGTCTAGAGTGTTTGTTTTTGCCTTTCCCATTAGCCTGGACAGATTTCATTAGTAACCAAAACATAAAAATGCCCACTTGTATTGGCCTCCAGATTGGTGTGCCTCTCCAAAGCATTTCCCAGGCCTTGGGATGTCACTGAAGCAAATCTTGAGATTGAATGGTTACCAGACTTATGTTTGAGGGTACTGCATTTTACGTATTTCTCTGGGGATGTTTGCTAGGCCTTCCTTTATTCCTCTTTGAGACTGCCATATACCAATCTCCCTCTTACTCCTGTTCCTTCTTGTGGACATAAGACACTGACAGCTGCCTCAGCCTTCCTTATAAGCTGACTCCTGTCATCTGTATGCTGAACACTTGCAGCACCCTAACCTCTTAAGTATCTAAACTTGCAATGCCCCACATTGAAAAAAAAATATTCCAAGTGAAATATCATTAAATGTGAGAAGAATTCATATGCTAGAATACAAATTGATTCCACTGTCTACACTTTGTGAAAGAAAAAGTAAAGATTCTGATATGTTGGCTAGATCATGAATTCTAATCTATATTCCAAAGTCAATAAGAATGATAATTTGGAATCTGTTCAATGGTGCTTTGACTTTAGTTTACTGCAATGTGAAAAACAGTGCAAAGGAAATACATAAATTAAGGATAAGGGTGAGTGTGGTTTCCCAATGTCCCCGTGCACCTAAAGTTCAGTGGTCAAGGCACCCCTACAGGAGAGGAAAAAATGCTTCTTAAGAAAGTCAAAACTTTTTGATGGCTTACGGGTTGTATCAGTACTCAAGGGTCTACACTAGTACTGTAAAAGGCATTCCTCATGATAGCACAGTTACAGATATCTGATTTTCATAGATGTGGTCATGACTTTCTATATCAGTTTTGTATAGCTTTCTATAAGCTCCAAAATGGTTGAGGACGTTAGAAAATAATCTATGTTAATTTATAAAAAAAAATACCCGTAAACCATCAGTGTTAGGACACATTGTGAAAATTTGCTTCATTAGAGCCTGCTTTCATTTGCTTATCATGGAAGTGATAATGCTTAGTGCTTACTAACATGTAATGAGATGAGAGGAAATTATGCAGTTAAAATGGAGGGGCATCTACAGCAAAAACACCAAGAAACAAACCTTGTCAACATATCTAACAAGTAAGATCCAGTAACAAGATCAGAAGAAATATGATTATAAAGAAAAATGTATGTGAAAAGTAGAATTGATCATATTTTTAAAAGCATTTTAGAATGAAAGAATATATGTAAGGAAAACAAATTATACAAACAACTTATACTCTTGATCTAATTGTGTTCTATTGGACAAATTACTTCATCTTCATCTGAAAAAAACAGACATTTAACGGTATAATTTACTGAGATTTCTTAAATTTCCTATGGTATTTATTATGAGTAGTACTTTTATAAACTTGTGAGGAAAACTCAAGTAATAAACTAAGGTCGACATGTGTTTAATTTACTGTTTGTAATAAACAATAACTTTATTATTTCAATTGTTCAATAGGTATGTGGGAAGTGTGACAACTTAATTCAGTTTCCAAATGCTTCATTTCCTATCAGATTGGCAAATAGGAATAAAAGCACAATCACCAGCCATCTCTGGCACCTGCTTTCTAATAACTCCTGTCCATATGAGTGAAAATGATCCTGAACCTCAAAAATAGGAACGAGAACAAAGGGGCAGAATTTCAATCCCTACTGTCAGTAGGGTCTATGGAAATCCCATAAAATATTTTAGCTTTACCAGAGAAAAATTCAAGGCAGATTGAAAAGTTACAAGCATCTCCCCATAAAATAATAATAACCACTGTAATTGAATATGGACAAGATAAATGAGAAAAGCAACCAACTTTCTGATGAAATATTTAATGGAAATATTACTTAATAGGAAGAATTGCTGATTTGAAGATGCAAGCTTCAGTAAGGAAGAGCAATGAGTGCTCTGGGCTGAAGCTAAACAGATATAGAAACTGTTCTCTCTGACCGATTAAGAAGAAAAGGGCAATACCTAATTTAGTAGAACAAAATTTTAACTATTTTCCTTCCTTTATCTCCATACGATTCATTTTCTCCCCTCCTTCTGTTTTTAATGTTCAAGAAAAATGTTTAAAGCATGACAAACAGAAAATGGAGACTCTTCATGTATTCAGTTATTCAGCATATTTAAAATATACTTTAAACCTAAAAAAAATGCTGAATCATACTGAACACTGATTCTGGGAGAAACTAACAAGTTGGTTTCACTTGTATCCGTTTTAAGATCACCGTTTTTCTGTTAAATTTTTTTTATACAAAAAGCTCTTGGGGTTTTTCTTCAAGTTTGTTGAATATTCTGTTGCTTCATGTTCTTTCTTTTTTTTTTTTTGAGATAAAGTCTCACTCTGTTGCCCAGGCTGGAGTGCAGTGGCACGATCTTGGCTTACTGCAACCTCTGCCTCCAGGTTCAGGCAATTCTGCCTTGGCCTCCTGAGTAGCTGGGATTACAGGCATGTGCCACCACACCCAGCTAATTTTTGTATTTTTAGTAGAGATGAGGTTTCACCATGTTGGTCAGGCTAGTCTTGAACTCCTGACCTCGTGATCCACCCGCCTTGGCCTCCCAAAGTGTTGGGATTACAGGTGTGAGCCACCGTGCCTGGCCCATGTTCTAAGTCATATCCATTATGAGACATATAATCCCTCACACCCAGAAGTTTCTCTACTCAAAGGCTTGCCAGCTTCTCATCCCTGAAGTAATTGAGCCTGGAGTTTTCCATCACCATCACCTGCAGATCTCCAACATGGGCTGGTTGAAGATTGACGATCTTCAGGAGTGGGATGCTGTGCATAATGGCTCAGCAGGCTGCCTTCAAGTCAAGGTGCGTTCCTTGCTATTTTCACCACACATTTACTGTGCTACCTGACCTGTCTTCCATTGATTTGGGTCCATTCACTGTGATGTAATAGAATAGAAAAAGTAAACTCTTCTAATTGCAAATGCTGCTTTCATCTCAACACTTGGCTGAAGCTGGAGAATCTACTTACAAGATGCTGAAATTGCATGACTAGTAAATTGGTACTGACTGGTTGGCAGGAGGCCTTTATTCTTACACATGGACTTCACCACTGGGGTTCTTGAGTATCTTTATGGCATGACAGATGGCTTCCTCTAGAGCAAGTTTCACAAAAAGAAATATATGTAATGATTTTTATGACCCAAGCTCAGAAATCACACAGCACCATTACTGCAACTTATTAATTGGTTATATATAGATCAGCCTATTTATTTGTGCTAGACAGTACTACATGAGTGAATGAATGGCATGAAGTGAGAATTATTGAGAGTCATCTTGGAAGCTGGAAAAGAGGGGCTTTAGATATTTTGTGTTTACAATGGTATATTTGTAGTTTAAAAAAAAAAAGAGAGAGAGTTGCAGATTGCATTATTATTACCCAAAAGTCACTCCTTTCTGGACCCAGGTTCGTCATGTTTGCTATAAACATTCCCCAAATCTTAGTGAAGCAACATTTATTTCCTTCTTACATTAGTTTACAATGGCTGTGGGTCACACTATTTCTCTATTTTGTTCATTTCTTCTCTGCCCAATATATTTTCTCACATTTCATTTGCCAAGCAAGTCACATGCCCAGGCTGATAATGGAAAGTGGAAATATGTTCTCATAAAGAGCACAGCAAGGGAGTGGATACTATCATCTATATCACTTACAGTAGCAAAATAATGGTCCTCAAAGATGTCCATCTTTTAATTTCCAGAACCTGTGACTATATGACATTATATGGCAAAAGGAGCATGAAAGGTGTAGACAGAATTAATGTTGCTAATGATCTGACTTTAAAATAGAGAGACTGTCCTGGATTACCTTAGTAGACCCATTGTAGTCAAAAAAGTCCTTAAAAGTGGAAAAGACAGGTTTCTGTCTTTTAGTTTCTCACCCCACCCCCACAGAAAGAACACAGCCTTGATAATCGTTGATTTTTGCCCAATGAGATCCATTAAGAATTAAGCAAAAAAGCTTTTCCTTTATAGGGAGGAGTAAATAATAAGAATTCAATGTATGAAAGTGGGATGAAAAGTTTGGGCCTGATAGGATAGTAGATCAGAGAAGGTTTTACCCTGATGTCAGCATATTCTTAGGGGGGCATTTCAGGTGGAGCTATGTGCTGGTTAAAGTTCAAGAGCCTGGGAGATGGAGTAAATCTTCACCAAAGTTTGGTTAGCAAGAATTTTGTTCCAATTTATTAGTGAGAACAGTTCAGCTAATCACTGAGTTGTTAAACATAAATAACACAGATAAATGCATGTCCTCGTATTTGGTGCTCTTGAAAGATGGAGGCTTCCAGGTGCTCAAACTAAATAGAGTCACTCTATCCTCCACTAGCAGAGATCTCATACTGTTATCAATTTCTAAGTGGATTGGGCATCTCTTACCAAAAGTGAAATTGAACTCTATCACACATCAACTTGTTTGATTGGAAAACCAAAAGTTACTTTCTCCTGAGAAAATTCATGGACTTTTTGCCATTCTTCACAAAATTAGGTGGGGTGAAGAAAATAATGGAAAGAAATTAGAAGAAACAACCTAGTCAATAATAAAAATGAAAAGTCACAAAAAGCAATTATATGGTGACTCATGCCTGTAATCTCGGCACTTTGGGAGGCCAAGGCTGGTGGATTGTCTGAGCTCAGGAGTTTGCGACAAGCCTGGGCAACACAGGAAAACCCCATCTCTACTAAAATACTAAAGATCAGCTGGGCATGGTGGCATGCACCTGTAGCCCCAGCTACTCAGAAGGCTGAGGCAGAAGAATCACTTGGAGGCGGAGGTTGCAGTGAGCCGAGATTGCACCACTGCACTGCAGCCTGGGCAACAGTGAAACTCTAGCTCAAAAAAAATTTTTTTTTAAGTTCAACAAAAATAACATGCTACCCAGAATAACTATTTCACTCTCCCAAGTCAATTTTTTAATAATATCGAAGCCCATATCAAGATCATGGTTGGGGTAAGAGGTGGGGGACATAGAAGAGAAGGGGAGGAAAGACAGTGCGAAAGGACCTTTACAAGGAAGGACTGAGGAGACTCAGTACTTAAGAAATGGAGAACTGTCATTAATTTTTCTCTACCATGCTATACCTGAAAAGTGTAGACATGCTATTATGTATATATGTATGTGTATGTGTTGCATGTCTGCATGTATGCTTGTGTACATTTCTGTGTGCACACATGTATATATTTATTCTGGCTATCTGAATGTTTCTGTAATGCTTAGGGTTTTTTATAGCCAAGAGCAAATAAAATTTCATTTTACACTTAATGAAGACCACCATTTGTCAAAGTTAGACTTCTGACTCTGGGCCGCTACTTATTAGTTTATATTGATGTATAGATCTCTCGTATAATATTATTGACACACAATAACAGAGCATAGACTTAGAATTGCTACTCTAAGATGGTTCTGTGTGCTTTTACATAGTGTTATATATAGCATAACAGTGGAAGTTAAAGCCAATTCCAAAATAAGATGAACTAAACCCACATAATAAAAATGGATAACGTTATTTAGATCTTACAATATGCCACGTACTATGTTAAGCACTTTTATTTGATTATTGTATTTGATTGTCCCAAAAACCTATTGAGGGAGCTACTATTATAATGTCTGTATTGTAGGTGAGGAAGCTCAGGTTTGAAGAATGATAGACGAGAAAACTCAACTCCCCATGATGATATACCTGGATAAAGAGTGGCAGAGGTGTATGAAAAATTCATCAGCTTATTCCTCGGGAGGCTGAGGTTAGTAGTTGGCACTATTAACCAGTGCATTATATTCAAGATAACCTTGAACCAAGTAGGCGCTGAAATTAGCACTCATTACAAACCACAGATCATTCTCTAAATGATTCCAGTCAGAATAAAGGATCCATAAACCCACTATTCAAAGAAGAGAGAAAAGAAGATATAGAAGATTGTATATGTATAAAAAATATTATATGTATATATATAGATGCAACATTCATGGCAATGCAGTGACATTGCCCAGGGGATAAAACATAGAAGAGCTTCATCAGCATTCACAAATTTCCTAAATATAACATAAAAATGCATTTCTTGTCATATTTAATGACTCTCTATTGCCACTTGGAGTGATTGGAGCTTCCTTTGCAGATTTTTTTGTTGTTGTTGAAAACCTCTCTTTCTCTGTTTGTCAAACCCAACAGAATCCATAAAAAGCATTAGTTCAAAAGTCCCATTGTGGAGCCAAAGCATTACTGAACCATAGTGACAAGGAAAATAAGAGGCACAGATGCTACCACAACTGAAGCAGCAGGTTCGCATGTTCTGGAAAGCAGGCATGTTCCCCACAGGGCATATTTGGAAAAGCTGACCACTCCTCCAAAAGTTAAAGCAGTTTTAGAAATCATACTATGAATATCAATGCCCCATAAGGTACTATTTGAGAATACACAATAAAATATAGTCAAATCTCGACTGGAATGACATGTTCTTATCCAGGCTCAGAAAACCTAGTTTTGCTACCTCTTCACCATAATGCTGTTTCTCAGCCTGTTTTCTAACTCCAGTGAGTATTAGTCAGGCCCTGTCTCAATGGGCTTTAATTACCTCATACCTAGGTTCTTTCTCAAATATTATAGAGCGGTAGCCTAATGGCTAAATCACACAACTCACATAAGTTTTTCTGCACAGTGTATGCATATAAATGTACATTATGTGTATATATATGTATACACATATGTATTTGTGTATATATACATACACACACTCATATTTATATATACATATTCATTATATATATCTCAGTGCCTTAGAATAATGGAGATACGCTGGCTTCTTTGCCGTTCTTTCTTTATACATTTACATTGCCTGGCTGCAACTTTATATACTTCTCAAGTCATTTCCATTGTACATGTTTTGTATTCTTAACTAGATTGGGCTAAAGGCAGACATTATCTCTTTCACTTTTTTCAGGGCACAGGCATTTCAGCTCTTAAATTTAATAGCAAAATTTGGTGCACTTGTGTAGTTTTAGAAAATTTATCATATTCTCAAAGGAGTTCTTTATTCAGAGAAATTGTAAAGATCTCATAAAGACCTCTAGTTTCCAGTCATTATTTTATAACCTCTATTATTTTATGTCTGGGAGAGAAAGGAAATGTCTTAGGTAAGGTTTATCCTAGAATATATACCTAATTAATGCCAGGCTAGGACTAGAATGAGTTCACCTGACTAGAAGATGTAAGTGCCATTTTTACCACATCAGTGTTTAGGTTTTTCATCAATATTTGCTTCAATCTTTTTAGCAACAGCTAGGTAAAAGAATAATTGAATGTCGCCATCTCGATTTTAAAAAGAGGCAAATTTGTAACATTTATTTTTAACCACATAAGTATATCCATATTGCCTGATTCTATCCTGGATGTGTTGCTCTGGGGTCATAGAACAAATTTTCAGTGACAATGGTGACAAACATCTGAAGGAAGCAACTTCAGCTTCTGGGAAGAATGATGCTCAAGTGAACCTACTAGTGTTGTCTTGCTTAGGAATGCTTTTCTTCCTTTGAGTTACTGTGTTATGCCTCCTCCTAACTTCTCCATAAATAAAAGTATATTTTAGGAAAATAAGAATGGTATGGGGAAGAATGAGAACTGCTACCCATTTTAGAGACCATCTGGTGCAAACCCAAATGCCATTTCTCCTGACCTAGACTTATTGCTTCAAGTATAATTCTTTTTTTCTTGCAAATCTTTTCCTAAGTTTCACTTCATTCACTTTAGATCACATGTGCATTTGGTTGGGCTATGCACA
This sequence comes from Sapajus apella, assembly GCF_009761245.1. NCBI lineage: Eukaryota > Metazoa > Chordata > Mammalia > Primates > Cebidae > Sapajus > Sapajus apella. The sequence goes on from NW_022436954.1 coordinate 21,240,158, forward strand.
TGCTATGGCAGTGTATTTAGGAAGTGGCTCTTTTTTAGCACTTTTGAATCCCACGATTAAATACACCCCACTTCAAAAAGATACAATCTTTAAGGCACTAGGTAGTTTCAGAAATGCCGAACCTTCTTCACTGGGCTCATACTCCCACTCAAAAAGCCCTTCAGGTTTCACAAGTTCCACCCACCAATTGCGTTTCCTTGAAAAGTACAAAGGATGAAAAGAAGTAGATGATCTCTTGAGACAACTCTGAGTTTTGTAATCAATTTCCTGCTGAAAATGACATCAAAAGTAAATTTGAGTCAATTTTGAAAGGCAAAGAAAAATCTCTCTGTTCCTTCTCAGTCAATACTGCTTGTGACTTACAACCTCTGAAGCTTTTCTTAATTTTTTTCTTCTCCTCTACTTAATTCCCTTGAGAATCAGAGTCCAATCAATTGAAACCTCTTAGGAAAAAATACGTGACAATTCCGCAAGAAAAAATCATGTAAAGACTAAGAGTATTTAATGGACGAAAAGAAAATCAGATGGAGCACAATGTGTAGGAATATAGAAATGATGATACTTTCCATATTAGTGAAAAAATAATAAAAGCCTCAAATGGATGTGATTCCTAAAAGTAAGTGGGACAGCTCTAAAGAACTAAAGAATTTTTATTGAGTATCTACCATGAATACTGCATTGTGACTGTACCCAGAGGGAAATACAAGGGAATATAAACTTAACAAAGTCCAACCCTTAAGTTACTTACCATATAGGTAAGGGCATAAAATATAGGCTTCTGAAAAATAAATATACAACAAAATGTTAAGTTATTGGTACAGATAGACAAGAAGCATTAAAGAAGATTTCAGAAATATCCCTGCATAGAATATGGGGCACTTTTAATATTTGCGATAAAATTTTTCATTTATATAATCTTAATTGTTATGGGGAAATTTCACATGCATTATCTCATATTATTCTTAGATTAACATCATTACATAGGTCGGTTCCATTTCATAAATTGCTGAACTGGGGATTAGAGATTTTACAGAATTTTCTCAATGCTATATGGATGGATAGTGTCAGAATTCTTATTTGAACTCCTATCTTATTTGAACTCCTATCCTAACTAGAACTTCAAAGAGTCATTATATGTCCATTCTTAATTTACCAGGTACATACAGTATAATAAAATAGGTATTGCTTACTTGCTGCTACTTACACTTTATGAGAAAGCATAAGTCCTTTCTAGAAGGGTAAGTACAAACAAGTAAGCAACAACTATTAAATATGATACATGAGCTAATTGGAGGAATAATCGTGATCAGATAACTTTTTCTGAAACTCTTGGAAGGCTTGGATTGTTACAGTGGTGCTCTCCTAAAGTGGGAGCATGTGTAATACAGACATAAAAAGTGGTTCAGGACATCAAGGATTTGAGAAACTTGGGGAAAAACCAGTACCTTACCATAAAAGATTCACTGAAAGGGGAAAAAAAAAATCTTACTGTCTGAGAGAAAAGGAGAAAATGCCAGTCTAGGTAGGAATCTAATCTTTAAGGAGAGAAAACGTTTTTAAATGTCATTGCTACAATGTTCTAGGTGCGAAACATCTGAAAAGTTAAATTTTCTAAGGCTTCTTAAGCCTCACCTATTAACAGTATAAATAACCATAAAGTAGTTACATAGGTCCCACCTTTAGAGTGGAGGCATTTATTGCCCAATTGTCAGGAATATTGCTTGCCGACAGCTCATGGATTTGCCCTTCCACGGAAAGGTATTTTCAGCCAAAATAAGCTGCTCTATCAAAGCTGATCCCTACCAACAAGGCAGCCCATTAACCATGTCACTGTGGGGAGCCAAAGGCGTAGCCACCTCAATGTGGGACAAGCCTAAAGAGCCTTCTCAGCTTCTGAGCTCTGCATGGGATCAGCTGATATCTTCATTAAAGCCCGATATTATTTCATTATGTTATTATTTCATCAGCATTATTAATCATTATTTCATTACATTTCAACTTCTCCTTCTGACCAATCTTGTATTGTTCCTTTCTTCATAGGTGTTACAGAGGCGACTTTCTAACACACTTTCTACACATAGTTTTCCATTTGAATGTTTCCTAGTGAATCTCACGTAATGGAGTTGGTGCCTGGAGTGATCCTGGAATAAGCAAACCCCAAAGTAGAATTCTGGAATTCTACCATCTGCTGTGGTAAGTAGAAATCTGATTGACCCTGGGATGCTCTATTGGTGCAATTATAAAAACTTTTACTGGTGATGAACTAGAATGAATTACCTTGGATAGGAATGCCCTAGCCATGCAGTGACTCAGGGAAGTCTTAATATCAAGGACAATGGAATCAGGTGACTACTTTTATAATTTTTATGGGTACATAGTAGGTATCTATATTTATTGGGTATATGAGATGGTTTGGTAAAGGCATGTAATGCATAATAATCACACCATAGAAAACGGGGTATCCAGTTCCTCAAGCATTTATTCTCTTTGTTACAAATAATCTATACTCTTTAGTTATTTTTGAATGTACAGTTAAATTATTTTGACTATAGTCACCCTGTTGTGCTATCAATACTAAGTTGTATGCATTCTTTCTAACATTTTTTGTACCATTAACCATCTCCACTTTTCCCCTCTTCTCCACTACCCTTCCCAGCCTCTGGTAACCATCATTCTACTCTCTATTTCCGTGAATTCAGTTGTTTTGATTTTTAGGTCCCAGAAATAAATGAGAACATGTGATGTTTGTCTTTCTGTGCCTGACTTATTTCACATAACATAATAAACTTCATTCCATCTATGTTTTTGCAAATGACAGAATCTGATTCTTTTTATGGTTAAATGGTACTCCATTGTGTATAAATTCCATATTTCTTTTTTTTTTCCCATTTATTTATTTTATTGCATTTTAGGTTTTGGGGTACATGTGAAGAACATGCAAAATTGTTGCACAGGAACACACGTGGCAGTGTGATTTGCTGCCTTCCTCCCCATCACCTACATCTGGCATTTCTCCCCTTGCTAATATTTCTTATATCCATTCATCTGCTGATGGACGCAGGTTGCTTTCAAATCTTGGCTATTGTGAACAGTGCTGCAATAAACATGAGAGTGCAGATATCTCTTTGATATACTGATTTCCTTTCTTTTGAGTATATTCCCAGCAGTCAGGTTACTTGATAATATGGTAGCTGTATTTCTAGTTTTTTAGGAACACCCAAACTGTTCTCCCTAGTGGTCGTAGTGATATACATTCCCACCAACAGCATACAATGTTTCCCTTGTCTACACATCCTCTCTAGCCTTTGTTATTGCCTGTCTGGGTTAAAAGCCATTTGAACTGGGATGAGATGATATCATATCACGGTTTCATTTGCATTTCTCTCTGATGATCAGTGATGTTGAGCACCTTTTCATATTTCTCTTTGTCGTATGTAGGTCTTCTTTTGAGAAATGTCTATTCAACTTTTTTGCCCAGTTTTAAATCAGATTATTAGATTTTTTTCCTATAAAGTTGTTTTTTAGCTCTTCGTTGTATCTGAAATCCAAGGACTATTGTTCAATAGCATTAATGCACTGGAAAACCACAAGGAAAGGTTCAAGTTAATATGCCAGCAATTTAAGGTTAAGTGTGAAAATGAGAGTACCTACTATGCAATTTATAAAGAAGGCTTTTATGTTCCTCTTTTATCCTGAGGTCAAAAAAGCAAAGATTAAGAAGAGGACTGAGTCATAAGAGTAGCAAAGAAAGATGAATTTTCAGTCCAGAAAGTCCACTGTGCCAAGCTCAATACCCAAGTTAGGAAGGAGTAGGACACAGAGACATGGAGTGGGGATTCTGGGTCAATACGCTAAAAATTCTGGAATCCTAAGATTTCTCTGAAGCATCTGGGCATGCAAAAATGTCCCACTTTTTTTTCTCTCACCACCCATCTTACTGTTTGGAGAACAGGTAGAAGCTTTTGACTTGTAAGATAATATATGCCTGCCTCAGGATCGATGCCTCCCTTCCTTCTACATGACAAATATATACCTGCGATCAAGATATAATACAAGATTTCCTGGGTATGGAAGTCCTGGGCTTCCTGAAGGATAAAAGGGATTATGCCCAGAAGAAGCTGCAGGACCCAGAGTACACGTGCTAGCAGGAACCAGCAGAGCAAAAATAACTTCATATCTTTTTGACATAGGATCAAAGGAAGAAAAGGCAGGTACTGGATAGAAAGCTGGATAGGGATAAGTTTATTGATAGGAGAACACTCTACTTTGACACCAGATTTTAAATCTCTGGCATGGACCGTGTGAAAGTGTTGTTATTTTGTTAAGATGGCTATTGTAAGCTTAGACAGAGATGCCCGATGCCAAGGGAAAGAGAAATAACAGGATCGTAGAAGGTATAAAAGATGTAGAATAAGTAGAAAGGGGAATTAAAAGACTCATAGAACTGAGAAAAATGCTAAGGTAGGCATTTAGCCACTGCTATTAGAGTGGAATCATATAAAGGTCAGGTAATAAGTGGAATATATGTCCATATCTAGCTCATAGTTGTCCATTAGGTACATGAACCCACCCAATGGTTATTTCCTAGATTCCAAAGGTATAATGGAAATGGACATTCTTGATAATTCACACAACTTTCACATTACATCCTCATCTATGGGCTAAGAACTATTGTAAAGAGTAGGAAAATCAAGTAAAAGCCGCTAAGTTTGCTTCTTTTTATCCCCAACCAAGACAGTAAATCAGAAACAATATCACATCCCTCCTGCTGCAGACCTAAAAGATAAATGTGGTAGTTTGCATTTAATTTCTCACTTATCCCCTATAAAAAATAAGATAAATCCCAGAGGATTAAAGTAGACTACCCAACACTCAACCAAGTAGCACCTCTTATTACAGCTGCTTTGATGACTAGGGTAGGTATGTAAGAGCAGTTTAAGATGGCCTCATATGTATGCACTCATTTATCTAGTAAATACTTTCTTTTTTATCTCTAGCAATAAAGGGGACAATATATCATTTATAATCACATAAGATGAACAAGAGTTTACATTTGTATTCTTGCCCAGGTTATTCTTAACACTCTTACTCTCTCTCATATTGCAGTAAAAAAAAAAAAAAAAAAAAAAAAAAAAGGATGTTGACTACCTTACTGTACAGAACATTATATTGACTCAATACATCAACAATATAACATCAATGACATATGAGTAAAATGTGCAAGTATGCTAGGAGTATCTTTAAGACACATTAGACTCAGAAAGTAGGTGATAGAGCCTCTGAAAATTTGGGAATCTTTCAAGTTTTGCTTACCTAGAACATATCAGGAAATTTCATGCAAAATAAAGGGAAAATTATTGCTTTTCTCATCCCTGCCACTAAGAAGAAAAGATAGTTGTCCGGTAGCATCTTTGGCATCTGGAAACAGCATAGTCCACACCTGGAAATACTGCTGTGATTCATAAGCATGGATGAATAGCATCTGGTTTTCTTCTATCTGTACTGATCTCCTTACCAAATTGCTTGACCACAATCTTGTTATTCTCTTCTGAACAAGCCTTTAGATCAGGCTGATAACTCTGTAAATCTTTAAGTTCTGCTCCCCTTTTCATTACAAATTCTATCTTTCATTCATTTCTTTATTCCCATATTTCACTACAAGCAGTCAAAAGAAGACATGAAGCACCCTGAACACTTTGCTTGGAGATTTCTTTCATGGAATATATTCGCTTATTGCTATTAAATTCTGCCCTCTACGTAGTACTAGGACACAAACACAATTTGGCCAAGTTCTTTGCCACTTTGTAGCAAAAATAAATGGCTTTTCTTTCAGTTTCCAATAAGATATTCCTCATTTTTGTCTGAGATCTCATCAGAATTGCCTCTTCTGTCCATATTTCTACCAGAATTCTGATAATGAACACTTAGATAATCTCTAAGGAAAAGGACGCTCTCTCTATAGCTCTCCTCTTTTTCTGAGCCCTCAACATAATTACCCTGACTGCTTCATTCCTGGCAGCGTAGGCATTTTCTACTATACACTTCAAAATTGTCCCAGCCTCTACCCATTATCTAATTCAAAAGCCATTTACACATTTTAATATATTTTCTATAGTAACACCCACTCCCTGTACCAATTTCTATCTTTCTATCCTCTTTATGCTGCTGTAACAAAATGCATGAGACTGAGTAATTTATAAAGAACGAAAAAGTATTTATTACGTTCTGGTGGCTGGAAAGTCCAAAATCAAAACACTGGAATTCAGTACCCATTATCTGCTGAGGGCCTTATTGTGTCCTCATGTGGCAAAAGGGGTGAACACTGTGTCCTTACGTGGTGGAAGGTGGAAGGGCAAAAAGGGACAAATACTGTGTGAAGAACCTTCCATAAAGTTTTTAATACTATGCGCCATACAGAATCCCTTATTACCTAATCGTCTCCTCAATGTCTCACTTCTTAATATCATACTATTTTAGTGGGGATTAAGTTTCAACATATACATTTGGAGAGGGACACATTTAGACCATAGCACAGCCCTACTTAGGCAGCAGAGATGAAGAGCAAGAGAGATTGTTAAATTCCTCTGATGGCCAGAGCTTCCTGCAGTGTACTTCCTTGTCGACTCTAAATGGAAGAATAAGTGGCCAAAAGTCAGAAAAAATACAGCCTCATGGATAGTGCCAAATGCCTTGGCTGATTGGTTAGTTATCTGAAAGAAGAAAGTTTGAAAGATCAGGGAAAAGGGAGTCTGGGAAAAAGTTATGTGAATAGACTATGGAACTGAGTCTCCAGTGTGACTATCTTTGTGTTGCATATTTATAGCCACCAGAGATTGTTCACCATGAGAGAAAATGTAAATAACTAAGAAGTCAGAATGACTCAGCAAACTGACTGCAGCCAGTCATTGTCATTGTTTATTTCAGTACTGGTACAATAGACATACAAAGGAGTAAATAAGACCAGACCGGAGATGGAAACTATTCGTGGTCCCAACAGCATGGACTCCCACTGATCAAAGCCAATGTAACCATCTCTGCTTCTAAATATCATGCCTTTTCTTAAGCCACTCTTTCTACCATTTATGAGTCAGTGATTCCCATTACCTGGAATATCATATATCTTGGGTTTGGTCCCATATTTCAAATCTGCAGAGTCTCATCCAGTACCACTATCCAACAGCTCACAACTATAAGCTAAAGATCAGTTGGTCCAGCCTTGATGCCTATGCATTATTGACAAAGAAATAATACAGTATTGGACAAACCCAATTGTCTAGCAATATAAGGGGCATAAGCTGGAATTCCTTCTTTACTGATGTGTTTAAGATTACATCACAACTAAGTCATTTTGGATAAATGAGTATATATTTTGTATAAATTACTTTTGCTTTTGGAAACCCACAGAAGGAAAATAATTAAAACATTTTCATAAATGGTGGAAAGAGAATATCAAATATGATGTCTTTGTTTTACTTTCTTAACAATTAAGTAAAGTTTAGGAGAAGTGACATATTCATTTAATAAGAAACCTGTTGGGGACAGTAAGAGGTAGTCACAATTATCCTTTTCTGAGACACACTCTGGGAGCAGGGCATTTATTTTGTATGTGGTTTAGGCATTAAAGATAGTCATGTATCTCATGGATGTGTTAGCTCATTAATGGTGTTATCATAGTAGCTAAAAATATGTGGTATCTACTATGTACTACATACATATATTCCTAAACCAGACTGAAAGCTCCATGCATTCAGCAATTGCCTTAAATTTATTTAGTTATTCATGAATTATACTTCCACATTTGACATTTTGTTTGTAGTAAATCTCTGTTATTTTGATAGTATTGTTATAGTTTTATATTTGGTATTTTAATAATGCATAGGTTTCATTATTCCTTTTACATTTCTCCATTACAAAAGCAACAGCATATCTGGTGACTTAATTTAAAATGGAATACATGAATAATGTTTATTTACAGATTTATTACTCAGTTCGATGTGTAGCTCTTCCCAAGGTGAGTCGCTAACTCTCATGTCGTCAACCCAGGACTGTCTTAATATTTTCTGAGAGAAACTATGTCAGTTCCTTGGGTTTCTTTCAGGAAAGTAAAATTATTTCCACAGAGAAGAAACAATCATTTTCTGAGCAATAAGGTTATCGAGCTACTTTGGCTGAGTAAATAACTCTGTTTGCTCCAGGGCACATTCAGATAAATTTCCAATTCTTGTCATGGATTATGACGTTTTCCCCTTGATAAAACAACAGAAATGTGTATTGGACATTTAAGCAGATATTAACCTGGAAGTTCTCAATACACTGATTTTCCCAGGACTGCTGCAAGGTAAGCTCACCTACCTTCTTCATTGTTTAAGGGTGAAGAAACTCATTGTTTATGCGATTGTTTTTACTTTATTTATTTCCTCTTTTCCTATTCTACACTTTCACACCTTTTTAAAATTTAGAATTTTTCTAGTGCAACTTAAACTCAAATTTTGAAGTTTCTCCCAAATCCCAGAGTCTCCCATTTATGATGTGTTCGGGAGAGAAGTAATGAGATGCCTTGGCAACATTTTAAAACAGAACTCTTTACTCTCCCTCCAAATCAGTCTTCCCTCTTGCCTTCCCATAACCTTTGTATCTCTCCCTTCGTTCATTCAGTCTTCTTTTCACTCTCTATTAAATTCCTGAACTCTGCTCTCAGATGATCATTTAGGATAGAACATCTTCCTTATTTATCCTCATGAGCACGTAAACTTTATAACTTTTGTCTACTAAACCCATTTGTTGCTAATTTCTGGAACAGTGCCTGATACAAGGTAAACACATAGTAAGTATGTATGCAAGAAATTAATGAATCTCAAGCTCAAATGCCTTCAGTAGTTTCCCATTACATAACAAATTTACCTTGGTATTCAAATGCTTACAATTACATTCTGTTAGTATATCGAATCTATGATTAGAATGATAATGAAGATTGAGTAATGATTTAATCATTATTAGGATAAAACAATCTTTAACTGATTAGCTGTACAAAGTGTTTTGAACTTTGTCAATTAAAATAAAAAACTAGATAAACTATATACTAGGCAATGTGCTAAGAGATTTTTACAAGTGTACAACTTGATGATGTGAGTTTTATTGTCCATATTTTTCAGATAAAAAAAAGCAGACTTAGATGAAATGATTTGTCCAAGGTTACCCAACTAGTAAAAAACAATGGAGTTGAGATTTAAAATATTTTAAATTTATCTTTGTTTTATTGTACAGCTTCTCACTTTCTTTATATAGAAGAGAATCAGAATTATACATTTTAAAAAATTAACATTTAATAGAAGGCTCTTGATAAGAACAGTCTGCTTGCAAACAGAGAGTTTTCTCTCTTTGGAGATGAAAATATTCATCTTTCTTGGAAGATCTGAGGGATTCTGGGAGCCGCAGAACAGCGCCTTTTCTGCAGCTGTGAATTGAAACCTGGCTTGAGTGTCATGACTGTAAACCCTAGAACAAACAAAACACCGTCCTCCCTCCCTCAGAGTCATAAAAATAAGGAAGTATTTTATGAAGTTCATAAATATACAGAATACTCCTATTTTTATATAATTGCTGCAGCTGTCCAGGGATCCTTTCTTAATCCAAATGGGAGCTACCCAGTGAGCAAGGAACTCCCTCTCACCTTGGCATTTCATCTCCTCAACACCTTTCACCCCTCCCTGCTTCTTCAGTAGATGGATCAAGAAGCCCGCTGGAGCTTGAGAGTCCTGGAGAAGCCACCTCTTCCTTGACCCCACCGCTACTCTGTACACAGCTGGATCTCTTGGAAATTGCCAACCTTGGAGAGAAGTGTCTTTAACTTCTCTCCTGATCTGGACAAACCACAGAGGAAACTTAATGTAAAAAATATTTTAATTTATTTTCCTCTTTCTTTCAGCCTTTGTGATAGCCCTCTAGTCCACAGAGGCTAAATGCATGTGGAAGGGGAAATGCATCATCTCTGCATGTGCTCCTCTGACATTTTGATAAGAGCACAGGGACGGGAAGGTGACATGTCCCCTAAGCTACCCTTTTAAAGACATACCTTTTCAGGCTCTCGGAAAGCTCAGTGGGAACCTTTCAGTCTGCTGGGGAAGTTAAAGAGTTACAAGAATAATCAGACCCACAGAAACACACTTGTCAGGTGTGGCTATAATGTCTCCATAATTTAATATATACTTACATTTAGCTTTCTAATAATTCAACCATTTCCATTTAAAGAAAATGCTATTTTTAACTTAAATTCTTATTAAGGGATATTCATCTTTATTTGCTTATTTATAGAATTTGAATTTTAGGAAGGAAAAGGATTGTAGAGATAATTGATATGATTATTTTATATTATTACATAATAATAAAATTATTACTACATAATATGGAGGCTTACTGAGACCTCAACATTTGAAAAAGTAAGTCATCACGACTGCTTCAGAGAAACCATGGGCCACAGGGAGGGTCTGGCTCCTTCCCCTTCTACTTAACCCACAAGGTGCTCTGTAAAGCCCACTTTGAATATTGTTAAGTTTATCTGAACTGTTCTGGAGAAAGGCACAGAGAATTGAAGTGATTTCTAAGGTCACATCACTTGTTGGTGGCAGAACAAACTCTAAAATGTAGGCCCTAGATTTTCATTTCTGGCTTTGAGGTTAATTCAATTCCTTATATCTAGGGGAAAGAAAAAAAATACTTAAAATGCAGATGACTGTAAAGAACACCAACTTTAAAATGTTCCCAAAGGCTGGGCTGTAAATAACTATCTTGTGACAGAAAAAAAAAGGCTTCACACTCATAAATAGGAAAGTATTAAACCACAGTGAAATGTCCCACTGAGGACGGGCATTTGTCCTTCTTTGGTAACTTTAGTTCTGACCCATATATTCTCCCTGTCACAGTGAACCCATCTTACACCTGTCCTCTGAGTCCTGAAATACACTGAGATGCTCCAGGTGGAAAATACTTAACTTGCTGCTGCTTGGTAGCTGTCCCAACCAATATTTGTTAAGGTCATTGCTTTGGGGGAACAGCCATGGAACCCCAGGCATATATGTGCCAAAGGAAAACTTGGCATAAACCTGGGGACAGGTAAATCAGTCATTTGAGACAGAAGCAAGACTGTCTTGCCGTCATCCAGGATATGCTCTTTGGCACTGAGCTGGGCATCTTAACCAGATAGGAGGATACGTTCATTTACATTATAGAGAAAAAGCACAACAATAATTTTAGTTTGTGTAGGAAAATGTTCTTCCAAAATCCTCTGTCTCCTTGCCATCAGCTTCTCTAAGTCCGTGTTTTTTCTGCTCAAAATAATTTCCCTTTTTTTCTATTTTGTTTTAACCTAAAGTTCTTCCTTTTTTTTTCTACTTCTCCCAGTCTCTTCCTTGTTAGTCCTTTTATCATTCTTTCGTTTGCCTTATATATTCTCCCTGCTTTTTCCCTCTGTCTTTATTTTTTCTTTTAATTATCTTTTTTTCATTCTTCCTTTCCTCCTTGCCTCTCAACTTTCTTTTGCACATTCCTCCCCTTTGCTGTTTCTTTCATTTTTGTTCTTTTTCTTTCATTGTTTCTTCCCTGTTTTCGCCATCCTTTTCTTCTTTCTCATCCTTCCTTTATCTCATCCTTTGTTCTGTTTTTCCTACTCTATGTCTAATTTTCCCTTTCTTCTCTTTCTCCCGCCTTTTTGTCTCCTCTCCTTTCTTCCTTCTCATTTCTTTCCTTTTTTACTTCCTCGTTTTAGTTCTTTCCTCCTCCTGCCTTAATATATCATCTCCTTTCTTGCTATCTTACTTAGGGTTCCCCAAAAGTAAACCATGAGAAGGAAGTTTGAGTGCAAGTAGTTTATATAATGGTGGTCTAGGAAGTACTGTGAAGGAGCAGGGAAGTGAAAGTGGGTGTCCGGGAAAGCCAAGAGGAATTCCACGGATCAGAAGGTTTCTACTGTGCATGATGAGCTCATTTCACTCCGAGTCATCCACTAAGGGGTAAAACAATGGGGTTATTCATTTACAGACTTGAAATTCTATAAAATGAGAACCTCTTCTTTGGCTATAATTCTTATTCCTTCTAAACTGCGCAGTGTGGAGGACAAACATGTTCATGTTCAAAGAATGACCTCAAACAGGTAAACATGGGGAGCCCCAACATGGGTGAGAATTATCTGGGCCTACCTCCTGCATATGCCATGTTGATAGGAATGGGTAATGTCAACATTTAATATGCCTCTTTCCTTCCGTCATTCTTTATCCTTTCTTTTCTTCTTTCATTAAACAACTATTGAGTATCCACAATATACCAGGTACTGTGAATGAATGTAGGAACAGGTAAGTAGGCATGGTCCCAGCCTTCTTACAGGATACACTCCTAGTCTAGTGAAACTGATGAAAATAATTTTTAATCAAATAGTCAAAAAAAAAAAAACACCAAATGTAAAATGGGAACTGTAATATGCACTAAGAAGGAGAGATTCACAGGGTTAGCAGAGTTGATAATAGAGGATGTGGTCTATTGGGTAACGATGCCTGAGGTAGTAACTTGAACTGAACTCTAAAAGGTGACTATGAAATACCTAGAATAGCAGCGGGTGTGAAGAGCCCTCAAGGGTCAGAGAAGAGTCAGTAAAGAGAATATGGTTGGCCAAATATTGAAGAGCATCTGAAAGGACAGTTTTGTTGGGACAGAGAGTAAGAGATGAGGTAGCACAGTTTAAGCCAGAGCCAAGCTATCCAGAGACCTATTTTAAATATGAATACAGTCATGTCATTTCTGTGTCTTAAAAACACTCTAGTGCAGCAGTGATACTCACATAAGTGTTTCTTAAACCTTTCTACTTATATTCCCCTTAAAAGCAGAAGACAAGAAGAAGGTATTCTTTATCTAACAGATAATACTTGGAAATTATTTTTAACATTCTTTTCATATTTTATTTTAAAAATTTGCATAAACTTAATGTACTGTATACTTCAATGTACCAAACTAATTTATATCAACCTTGTTAATGATTTAAATACTAAACTACATTTAATTTTGAAACGTTGATACAGGTAAAACCCCAGGCAACATAACAGGTAGCTACCTTTTTTATTAAGTATAGTGGTTAAAGGCTCAAGTTTTAAAGGAAATAGGGAAGGAAGATGAAGCACAGGCTTTTTCCTTACTGGTTGGATGGCCATGGGCAGCTTCATTACACTTCCTGTGACCTGATACATTCTCTTTCATCAAAATTACCTAACTCAGAGAAATGCTGTAAGAATTTAATCAGACCATGTAGGATCTGGCACAGATCTATGAAACTGACTATTGTCATTTTGATATCACAGCATTATTGTGTATTAACTATTGTTACTGCTATTTTTTTTTACTGTAATTAATTTTAGTCATAGCTATGGGAGGGGGCATCAAGTGAATAGGAGCACACTAGCAGGTTAAATGAGGAAATGGAGGCTCAATTTTGAGAGCTCGTGTTCCTACACAAGGAGATATCCTCACATTGCTTCTAACCCAGTGTCTAATGGGCCTGGACATACACTGCCTTAAGGCCCAAAGGTGCTGAAGCCCAACAAAGCTGGTGCTGAGCAGACAGTGGGATGAACTGCCCCCAGCACAGCTTGCACTAATAGAGAGCACTGATAGGCTGAGAGGAAGCAGGGAGCAGAGGGAGAATGCATTAATGACAAACCTCCTGCAAAAAGGGGAGAGATCAGTCAAAGATTAGCTGAACTGATGAGCTTGCGTTAGAAGGCCAGCTGTGAGAGGTTAATGGAACATTAAAAGCAGAGAGAAATCCAAAGACACCAGCTGCTGCCTGGGAAGGTGGCTTTGAGTCATCAGATTCCAAACGACTATGCACAACAGACAGCCACAGCTGGGGGTGGAGTTATGACCCCAGCACTGCAGAACTTGCTGAGAGGGCAGTTAATATTGGCATGCAAGGTCTGGGCTCTGAGAGACAATGAGCTAATTCATCAGCTCCTGTGCCCTTTTCTTCCCTCATGCCCTTTTCTGAGTGACAAGCATCCACTTGGATGGAAGACTACTAGGACACACATTAAAGAAAAGTTTCTCAGGTCTTTTGCTCAGTCTAGTCCTACATCCCCTATGCTTAAGACCTAAAGTCCTCAACATTGATGCTAAGGGCAAGTGATGAAGGTTTTGTGTCCCCTGAAATTAATTTATTTATCATAGACTTTTCGATCATGAAAAGAAATAATTCTCAAACTGCTTTGATGCCTTGCAACTGACTTGTCAGATTGCCCTAGCCTGCATGTGATGAACTCTAATACAGAATAAATGGGCTTTTGCTGCCTGCCAGCTGACAGCTTCCACTTCCTCCCCACAAGACAAGTGCATTTGAAGACTATATGCACTCATCTGGCCCTCATTTAGGTAACGATTAGACTAATCAAAGGTAGACTAATTTAGATGATTGTTTTCTGAAAATTTGAACTAGAAGTACAAAAATACTCAGAATGTTTGAGATTTCGTGATATTAATATCTCAGTGGAGATCAGACTATACCTACTAATAGATCACTTTTATGCTTTTTGCTTCGTATCTTCCTCTGTTTCTGCAAGTTTTAAAGCCAGATTCTCCAGTCTCCTAGGAAATTGTGAGTTGTCAATATAATTTCAAGGACATTTTGGCCTACACCCAAGGAAAGCAAGATAATGCATAATTCTCAAGACACTAAATATAGTTCCAAATTCCTTTCTCACCTCTAAGAAAGTATATCTAAATTCAAGTGGATGATGAACAATTTCAGGAATAATTTTCATTCTACTGTTACTCATTTTTAAAAGATTTTCCTAACCTTTATTCCTTATCAGGAAAAAAATAAATTATTAAAAACAACTTATAATTGATTATAATATATCCATGGTAAGTTGCTTTTAGAGATAAATGCAATAATTCTTTCCATCCTTGCATGTGTACACCTTTGCAACTTGGTTGTGGCACCCTACCCATCAAAAAATGAAATTCACTTCTCCAACCTGCGAATCTTCACTCAGTCATGTGGCATTTTGGCCAATGTGATATTAGCAAATTATACATAGGCAGAGGCTCAAAAGGTGTTTGCACAGTGGGGCTTAACCTCTTTTGTTTCTAGTGCAAACTCCAAAACCAGGATGAGAACGAGCCTGACTTAGCCAGATGGAAATGGAGAAAACAGAACAGAGAAGCTCTAGCTGAAGCCTCTAATGAAAGCTATGTACATGGATGTGATCATTATGCATCATCCAGTCACAATTGAGTCCATTTTTTGGATGCATTTGGACAATGTCAAAATTGTCTCGTCGATTTTCTGCTGGTTTCTGAAAACAGAATAGAAAATACACGACTGAAACTAGCCCAAACTGGTGACCCAGGTTATTGTTCTGCTTTTTCTTTGGGTGTGGCTTTTCATATTAGCGATAGATAATTGATAGAGAAGTTAATGCCAAAACTTGAATGAGGCCAGGAGCAGTGGCTCACATCTATAATCCCAGGACTTTGGGAGGCTGAGGTGGGCAGATCACCTGAGGTCGGGAGTTTAAGACCAGCCTGACCAACATGGAGAAACCCCATCTGTCCTAAAAATACAAAATTAGACGGGTATGGTGGCGCATGCCTGTAATCCCAGCTACTCAGGAGGCTGAGGCAGGAGAATCGCTTGAACCCAGCAGGTGAAGGTTGGGGTGAGCTGAGATCGTGCCATTGCACTTCAGCCTGGGCAACAAGAGCAAAGCTCCTTCTCAAAACAAAACAAAAAAAAACTTGAAAGGTATGGTAATAAAAGATTAAAGTATATTGCATTGCCTTTAAAGTACATTACATTTGCCACTAGGTGGCAAAACGAAGCTGGCAAGGACACGGCCAGTGAATGCTGGACAAATTCCAAACTGCTATTTGAGGCAGCAAAAATGGCAACCCATGTTGTGTGATGATGAGCCATTGGTAAAACTGTTGCCTATGTTGGTCTCGGGCCTTGCCATGGAAGATTGCTCACAAAGATGCCCCCCCTGCCCCCATCAATTCTACCCATCTCTTGCACCAATGGCCTATTTTACATCAAAAGCTGGAGTCTAACTCCTTTCCCCTTGAATTTCCAGCTCTGTATGTTAGGCTATAGGAAGGGAGAGAAGTAAGCTAAAGAAGATACTGCTCAATTTGCAAGGAAAGTTTAAAGAAAATATTAGGGCCCAGGACTTGCCAGATTAGAAAGTTAAACTATTCACAAATCTGTTCTCCCCCACCAGAAAAAAGAAAAAAAAGATTCTAAGAGTAAGAAATTACCTGAATATTAAAGACCAAATCAGTGTTGTGGTTGTAAAATATTTTCAGAATAAACATGCTTGATTCAGGTAAGTGCTATCTGATTCTGAAAGACATTAGGGTTTCCCAGGTTTGTTTCACAGAGCTCTGCCTTCATGAACCCAGCGGAATTTGGAGTGTCGAGCTGGGCATGGTAGAGAGGGATAACCAAGTGAACTAGGGGCTGACCCTTCACTCTGCTTTAAGGAGAAAAGTTCTGTCTTTTTCTGTTATTGTATTTGGTTTCCATGTAGGTTTTTGATAGAACAGTATTTTCCAAAGTCAGTAAGAATCATGTGAAAAGTCCTGGAAAAACCTCTAGTAAAGAGCAGAATGTGCATTTAAACCTAGGTCACTTGGATTCCAAAGGCCATATTCTTCCTTTCAGGTCATGTTGCTTAAAGGATGGTTGAGGGGTTTTGAGGTTAAAGAGTTTTCCTCAACAGTTGTAGGAAGTGTACCCACTATGTTTGTATTTCTTGAACCAGAAACTGACAGTCCATATGGCAACAATATATTATATTTTAAATCTGGATTGTTCTGGAAGATTTTAGTTGGAAAGTTGTATTATCTGATCCTTAAGAAATACTACTAACAGATCATATCATCTAAGCAGGATTGTACAGAAGAGAGATTTCAGAACTCTGTAAATCATTTTGTCTATTAATTCATTATTTAACAAATTAATTTGTTGAAATTAAGGTCCTATGCTAAAAACTGGAGAACAGAAAACAAACACACAACCACATCTTGTTTTGGCTTCCAGGAATGTCTAGTTTAGAAGGTGAGGCAGAGAAAATTAATATCTATGCAAAACAATGTCATTTCTAAAAGGAAGATACTTCAATAGAAAACTTTGCTAAATTGTAGGAACCCATGCTTTCCTGAACCATGGGCAAGTGGATTAAGAACACCATTTAGTGTCCCTTACTGTGGATATATCCTAACTATTTAGGATATATCGTAACTAAATGGTGTTTCTAATTTCAGAAATTATGAAATAAATCATGTTATATAAACTCATTTTTCTTAACACAAAAGGAGATGTTTCTTTCCTCACATCCAGAGGAATAAAATATAAAAATACAAACTTAAGGGCCTATGAGGTACCAAATGATTTTTATTGTTATTCTATTTTCAAACACAAGAGAGAGCCTGGACACTTCTGCCCCAGGCGTCCTGACTCATGATTCAGTCATCGTCTTAACTTGGTGAAGTACCTATAAGCTAAACTAATTTACAGGTGCAAAGCCATGTCATACGGGGCTGAATAGGTGAAGCACCTCAGGGGATCCCAGAAAAAATGGTTTTCAATGCCAGTTAGCTTCCATATCTTTTGTCCTTCCAGCATTCCAGTTACTTCAAGCCTTGCAAGTAAGGGTTTACATAGATTGGAGCACATACTTTATTGTTAGCATAGTTTGGTAGCTTTCCAGCAAAGACAGCTACACAGATCATTCTGTCTATTGCTGTGCTTGTAAAGGAATCCAGGGCATCTGGGTTTGCCCAGCAGCAGAAGATTTGACTTTGAAGTCAAGATGATGAGACACCAGACAAGTTTACGGAATGTTACTCAAAAAGGTGAACAGCTATATTCACAATTAGAGGTTTGAACACCACTGTTTCAAAGAGGGGTAGCTGGTATATTTTATTATTTTTTAAATAGTGTGGTTGTCCTGCCTATTGTGTAGATTCCCTGGAGTGTTAAATGGAACGAATAGCCATCTTTACAAAAGTGTGTGCCTGGTCTTTCCTTAGTTATATTCAGAATATTAACTATATTTCTAAGATCCTGTATAAGAAACAATTCAATAAGACCTATTCCAGCAGAAATCAATTACTGATAATAGCAGAATGACAAAAAATGATGGGTGGTTATATGTAAAACTATTTTATAAAATCTTTCTCTATATGAAATCGTTTAAATTTTCCAAACATTCTCTAAGCTAAAACTATTATAATCCCCAGTATACAGGTAGAAAGCTAGTCTAGAAAGATTAAATAATTTGATCAAAATCACATGGCTAGAAAGGGCTTTAAATTTAGGCTGCCCAGCAATATTGCTTATTGATGTGGTCCTCAGGCAAGTCGTTTTAAATTTATTTTTTACCATACCCAAGAGAAAATAGAGAAAATATGTTTTATTCTCTCTCATTTATGATGTTAACATCTGTGGCAAAAAGTTCCCATTTATCTTGAAATCTTCATTTGAAAGGGAAAAAGCAGTTTTAGTAGATGATGTTATAATATGGTTTAGAAAGCTCATTATATGAAAGAAAGCACAAAAGGTGAATTTGCACTACAATCTGCCAGTTGTTAAATAAGTGTATAAAATAGAGCTTAAAATATGAGCCTAAAGTTAAATACCTTATGTTGCAAACAAACTTGTCGCATCAGTGAAAATACCCTCCTGTTCTCCCTTTTTCACTCCTGACACCACCCGTCTGTTCTTGCCAGCCAGGGGTTTTTCATCTTGCTGTCTTAGAAAGAGTTTTTTCCAGATCCTAAGATGCCAATAAACCGAAGTCTGGCCAATGATTAAAGAAAGTTATTTTGACCTTCAGAAAATATTTTTTATGCTTTTTTATCTCCAAACTTTTACCTCCAATCTTCTACCCCCTAATTCATATTCAGGTCTTTTCTTTCATCTACTTGCATGGACAAAATATAGTTAATAATAGCTAAAACTGTATTTAAAGCTTACTTCTGTTTCAGGTACTTTCCATGTATTCTCACAGAATGCATTTCCATGTACCCATATATTATTTAATTTTCACAAATCTTAGGGGCTATGAAATGTTTTTATCATGATCCTTTTGTAGATGAGAGAGATTAAGTTTATACTAAGGAAAAGATATTGAACAGAGATTTGAATGCAGATAGTTTAATTTTGCTACTACATTCTGACCCACCCACTAACATCGTTTCAAGGACCAGTAATGCAGTACATTTATCTAAGTTAAATACGGAGTCCATTTCAACGTTTGTGTAAGATGAACATATCCAACTAATGTGAAAATGACATTGGAAATTATTTACTCTCAGGAATTTCATTGGTTTACATACAAAAAAGTAGTTTGGGAAGATATTTGTGCTGATAATGGATGCAGGGAGTTCTACCTGAATCTAAATTATAATGTGTTGATAACATTTTCTCTCTTGTGAAATGTGATTCTCAATGAAGTCTGGTTGTAATCAGTCAGTTAGCAGCTTTGTGCTAAGAACAGCACCCCCAATGCTCAGATTCACTTGTAAGACTTCGAGAGTTCTTCCCAATTATACCAAAAGTGCACATATGCAGGGCAGATCCATACTTACATAAATTGGGTTCACTGCATAAATATTCCTCATATTTTTGATACTTTATTACTGTGGTCTGCCAGTTTTCTTTAGAAGTATAAATTATTAAGAAAAAAATGTACATATGTAACATGCTTTTTCATTTGCAATGTCACTTTATTCAGGCAAACTCTAAATTTCAGCTAGTACATCATCAGGAAATATTTTATATCCAGTGTGCCTTGGGTAGCAAGGCTCTGCCATATTCTAAAGTCATATAAGATACTCAGTAATATTTGTTTATCAATTGACTAATTGTGCTGTAATGAGACAGCATCTGATTTTGCAAAACAAAAAATACACATCCACTGTTTGCATTATAAAATGCAAGACAGAGCTTATTCCTGCCTTATCATTCAAAGGTAGAACTTGAGTGATTGAAGATGCTCGGGAACTGATTATATACTTGAGGGTAATTAAGATGTGGGCTCTAATTATAAAACTGGCATGTGGCATTGGATTCCGGGGAGTCACTGAGTTGCCTCTCCAACAAAGACCAAGTGCCTGGTGAGAAAAAACGAACGCCGAGAATGGAGAACATAAGTGAGAAGTAGAAATATTTTAGGAAAAATATTCCCTGCCCATTTCCTCCCATAACTATAAAACAATTTCTCTTACGTTGCTCTTCTCTCTTTCCTTCTACTTTGAAAAACTGAAAAAAGTGCAAAGCCGGGAAGAAAAGAATCATCTAAAACTTTAATCTTTGGCTTTTAGATTTTTTAGCTGTTTTTGTTTTGTTTGTTTAAGTAGACTTTTATTACTCTAGGGCTCTTGTCATTCCCTTTTGTAGAGTTGGCAAACATTAAGTGAATAGTTGTTGTGTAAAAAGAGCCAGAAAATACACTCCTTTTCATTACAGGGAATTAATTAGTTTAGCTTATTGGTTCTTTTATTAGACAGTGGGACTTTGACATGCTGGATAAAATAACAGAATAATTTAGTACAAAGTTGGTGACAACACAGAGAATATATTTAAAACACAAAGGAAAGATGAGGAACAACCCAATCCCATTCCCTCCAGAAAGGCAGCTGGCTTTTTTGCAAATAAAAAAATATATATCAATACTTGATATTTTACCTTAAAAATAATTGGTAGAATAAATTGCACAGGATTTAAAAATTCAACAGTTGCCAAAACTGAAAATTATTTTGTGTTTTGGAAAGAAATAGTTTTGTGTTTACTCTCTGATTCAGCTATATTATGTAAATGACACATTTCCTTCTTTGTATTTTAATGCTTATTTTTTAGTTTCCATATTTTTGTTGTCTCGAACTTTCTGTACTGCGGTGTTTGGTTCATTTCATAATTCCCATTACATTTTTACAAACTTGCTTAAAATCAGAATGTTTATTTTTATCAGTTTTATAATTTTCCTCTTTAATAGGCCTATTATAATGTAGACCCACATATCCCTACTACCTCTAATTTTGATAGTTTTCATGCAAGAAATATTGAGAGCAAGACACAATCTGCATTAAGGGCATATGGGAAAAATGAGGGAGCAACAATTACATTTTGCTGTGTTGTGTAGTCAATAAACGTGTAGGCTCAGGAAATAGACTGCCTGGGTTCCTGTTCCAGTTCCAATATTTACTAGAGAAGAAAATAGGAACAATTGACATCACTTCATGTTTACAGGAGAAGAAAATATGAACAATTGATGTCACTTCTCTTTGCCTACGTTTGTCTGTCACCTTTAAGTTGAGGTCGTTTGTAATAATAAAACTTAATTAGAGTTGTTGTGAAGTTTGAACTGGTAAATAGATGTAAATTTTTAAGAATAGTTTCTGACACAAAAGAATGCTCATGAAAGTTAGCTATTATTACTATTTTGCATCAGGATTATAATTAATACCAATTACATTTAGAAATATATGGTGAAATATAATAATGTTAATTACAGCAAAGACTAGAAACAACCCTTAATAGAAGACATACTCAGACAATAGTTTGCTCTTTTTGACTAATGAAGCTAAAATGATTCTTCAAAAGGTCCTTCTTGTTAAATAGAAGTGAAGCTAGGGTGACCTAGAGTAACATAGGACTTTATACTTGGTTGGGACTGAAAACTCATTTTCAGCCCTATGCCTCTAGCTAGGCATTTTGAAACTTTCCTCTAGGTAGGACAAAGAAAAAAAGTTTAAGCTAAAAAAAAAAATCCAAGTGATTAGATATGAATCCGACAGCAGTTCTAATTAAAGAATGGGAGGAAATTCGTGCAGTTTTGAAATGTAGTTTCATATATTTACGTCTAGCTGGACAACACTCCAGTCAGTCCATCTACCACATTTTGTAAAAATTATTTTTATTATTATCACTTGAATTAATAGCCTCCTTATGCTAGGAATCTGCAGAGGGCCTAGCAGCCTTAAGCATTGTACTACTAAACCGTGGACTCACCCACTAAGTGATCCTCTTGCCATTCCATAAGCATAATAAGTGGTTTCATTCATATTATATGTAATCCTCTTACCAAATTTTATTATATGCATTTAACAAATGTGAAAATGTAGGCATTCCAAGGGCAAATAACTTGCCCAAAGCTAAGCAGCTAATAAGATACCTGGTCAGGATTTAATTCCAATGTCTCTGGTTCCACAGCCAGATCTCTTTCAGATATATAGCAAACAGCATAATCTCCATTGGTCAGTGCCAATTGGAATCAATGATCTTTCTTCAGAGTCTCAAACAGCTATTTTCCTAGTCCCGAGGACAGCCATGGCAGCAGTGCTGCCCTTGGGTACCAAAAGGAGAAGGGAAACATTGTGATTTGAGGCAGCACATTTCCTGACCCTTTGATAACCACAGACTGCTTATACACAGCCATAAATGTTCATTTCTCAGTGTTGTATTTGACCGGAGCATAGAAAGTTATTACGAGACAAAAGTATGCCAGATTGCAGGGTCATTTATTATGCCAGCGACCACAGAGGACTCACGTCTCTCCAACCTGTGGTGGCAACAGGAGGGTGCCACGATTTTTTATACCCGAAAAACCACCTTGGGAGTGGGGGTGAGGGGCGGGGATGGGGATGAAAAGGCTTCAGACATTCCGAGGGCTAGTGGATTCTGTAAATTACCTCCTGGGTGGAGACAAGGGCGGGGGTCTCCGGACATTCCAAGGGCTAGGGGATTCTGTGATTCACCTCCTGGGTGGAGACAAGGGCGGGGGTCTCCGGACACTTCAAGGGCTAGGGGACTTTTGTCATTCTGTTTGTTACCTCAGTGGTTTACAGAAGTCAGGATATACATTTGTTTACACATCGTCTGGGTGGTGATAGAAGTCACAGATTTTAGCAGTTACTGATAAGAAAAGGTAAGCAGCTTTACATAGTTTTGAGGAACAAACTGGCAGTTCTATTTACAGAGGCCAAGGACAGCAGTTATTGTAAGGAGAATGGGGCAGCCATTTCAACTTATCTAAAAACAGTTTTGCATTTTATAAAATAGTTTTGCTCCGGTTCTGGCTCTAGGCCAGCACAATATCACATCAGCATTTACTCCTTTATTTTTAATAAACCATTAAATTTAGCCATGTTTTTCAGCAATATTCAAGTGTATAAGAGCATTTTTATTTTATTGATATCTTGAGATTCAGAGTTTTCCTCACAACCTAGACTAAAATTTCCTGGATCCCTGACTACACCATTACCATTGCTGTGAGGGGTGGGTTGAGAAGTTCTGAATGGCCTCACGCCACTCAGGATCTCATTTTCAGTGTTTAGAGGTTTTGTTTTGGTCATATTTTGGAAAGAAAAAGGTATATCAAGGAAAAGTTACAGAGCCTATGTGTATATATACACACACATATATGTGATGTGTATGTGTGTATGTACACATAAATACATATATATTCATATATACCACACACACACATGCACACACATACATATATAGCAAGAGAGAGGAACAGAGAGAAAGAGAGAGATACTCATCTATGTAAGTATATATAGAATCCTCCTAAGCTATGCCTGCATTTACAGTAGATACTACTCAAATATAAGCTTTCATACTTTTCTAAAAGTTAAAAATCAAATTCAAAAGCATAATAATTCTTACTACACCCAATAATATTCAGAATATTTGTCTCTTTCTTTAGCAACTCACACAGGCCTAAATCCAATAGTTTTTCCAAGTTTAATGTAGTCCCATATTGGCTACCACACACTCCATGGTTGGAGCTTACCCTTTCTATGTGGCACGATTTTATACTGTTATTGCACCACTAGATCAGAATAGCAATATGACACCATAAATTCACAACAGAATCATCATAAGGCCGGTATTTTGAGTAGACTCTCTACTATGAGGAAAGAAGACATGCTATTCCCCTGTAACATGGTCGTATTATAATACCTGATATGTGAGACAGTCTACCCCGTAGCTACATATGGCTATGTTATAATAAAAAGTAGATTTAAAAGTCCATTAATCATTTGCTGCAGAAACTGAGAGGGCTTTTGAAAATCATGAAATGTGCTTCTTACAGTGTGAGAGAAGACATTGCATTTCTAGTTTGTGTAATATTTGATTTACTTTTCCATAAGAACCATTAGGATTTTAGGGGTTACTGGATCTGGTATGTTTATCCCTGATGAAATACACTATTGCTTAGGACTCTCTACAACTTGAAGTGCAGAAATACAATCTAAACCACAGCAGCAATAAGTAGAATATAGTGGCTCACAAAACTGAAACAATTTACAGATAGAACTGGTCCCTGCTGAAGCTGGAGGCCGCAGCTCAGTGACAACTCTACCACGTGTTGGCAGAGTCAGCTTTCAAATTCCAGCCTCCAGAATTTATCCTACTCCCACCAGTATGACTCTAAGGGAAGGGAAAGGAGGACCCAAGCAGGCTTCTGCTTACATTTTTGGACTCAGTCTCTTTCATGGGTTCCCATTGGATCATTTATCCATTCCTGAGCCAATTATGGTGCTAGAAGGAATAAATGCTAGAAGGGGTGGGAGATAGATTGCCTAAGCCAATCAGCCACACCCCTGAAGCTAAGAATGGCATCATTTCCACCAAAGAGCAAGGCTGTAACACAATGGTAGAAAAGTAATTTACAGAAAGGAAGTTAAAAGTGCTGATGGCAGAAAAAAAAGGGGGGGTATGGAAGCTGGAGAAACAGCTAACAAATGCCATTCCATTTTTTTTTTGCATCAAGTGGAAGTGTTTACTCAGAAAAAAACATATAGATAACATTCTTTCGGAACAATTATCCCAAAAGTCCTGAACAGAATGTCAAGGAATCCTAGGATTAGATTCTAGAAAAGAAAAGAGGGGGATTTCAATGTTTTCTGCTAGGTAGAACATCTTAGCAATATCAAAGTTCTTTGAAGATGAGAATTATTATTTTTATCATGAGCCCATAATATATTTCCTAGTGTCAATCTGAATAATAAACAGAGAGAGACTCTCTAGAGGAAAAGATGTTTATTTGGGAGTAGAGTATTGCAGTAGGAATATGTATACCAGTATAAATTATGTGCATAGTCAGGGGGAAAGCAAAGATTTTTAAAGGAAAAAAATGAGAATTATATAATTGTAGTAATTATCCTTGGCTACATAGGTCAGTTACAGTTTGAGGCTGGACAGGCAGTTGTTGGGCAGATACCCGTGCCTTAGTATTATTTTAAATAAGGTTGTGATGACCTTTGTGCAAGGTTGTGATTTTTGTAGAATTTGTTTTATTATTAGGCATACGAGTGTGAGAACCCTCTCTTCATGGTGTTCCCTGGCTCTGTTTGTCAAGGTTTTCTTAACATTAGTGACTTTATCTTGATTCTGTCATTTTCATGTTAGAAAGCGTTCTTTTGTGCAGAGGTTAATAAAGTTCCATTTGTGACATGGTAAAAGCACCATAAAACTGCATACCTCAACCATACCTCGGCTTTCTATTGAAACTGCTCTCTGTAACACAAATGTGACAGGCAAGCAGTCCAAATCCATGCTATTTTGGCCCCTGCAACTTGTAATAAGTAATTAAGGACTGTAATTTCCACCCTACCCAGACAATGGTGTAAGCAAATGCTAATCTTAACTTTTGTGAACCACTTAAGTAACAATCTGAATGTCCAAAGTCCCCTGGCCCCAGGAATGTCCGGAGCCCCTCACCCTCATCTCCGCCCAGGAGGTGATTTACAGAATCCACTAGCCCTCAGAACTTCTGAAGCCCCTCACCCCCACCCCCGCCCCTCACCCTCACTCCCAAGGTGGTTTTACCAGTATAAAAGGTCTTGCCACCCTCCTTTTGGGGCCACGGGTTGGAGAGACGCGAGTCCTCCATGGCCGTTGACAATAAAGACCCTGCAGTTTGCCATACTTTTGTTTTGGTGTTGACTTTCTGTGCTCTGGCCAGTACAACATGTTCACTTCACTTCCTATTATCTCCTGATTAACCATTTTAGCTTTCTCAGAGATTAAGACTTGCAGGAAAACTAAGGCAATGGAAATGTCCACTTTCTAGGGCAAATCTAGATTCTGAGTATGGTAACTATGCCAGGGACGAACTGAACATTATTAGAGCAAACATGAATATATTGTAAGCAGGATTGTGTAATCACAAGACTTAGGCTTTGAGGTTAGGTAGATTTGAATTCTAATATTATTTTATCCATAAGTAAGATATGTCTTCCCTCAGGCTCAATTTCCTCATGGGAAATCATACTACATGCATGACAGAGATGAAGAATGAAATATGGTAATATGTATAAAAATCAGAGAAACATTTATTTTATAAGAAATGAGCATGGCTGGGCGCGGTGGCTCACGCCTGTAGTCCCAGCATTTTGGGAAGCTGAGGTGGGTGGATCATGAGGTCAAGAGATTGAGACCAGCCTGGCCAAAGTGGTGAAACCCTGTCTCTACTAAAAATACAAAAATTAGCTGGGTGTGGTGGCATGTGCCTATAGTCCCAGCTACTGGGGCAGCTAAAGCAGAAGAATCGCTTGAACCCAGGAGGCAGAGGTTACAGTGAGCTGAGGTGGTACCACTGCATTCCAGCCTGGGTAACAGAGTAAGACTCTGTAAAAAAAAAAAAAAAAAAAAAAAGTTCCTGAAACATGTTTTGAGATCAGCCTAATGTGTCACCTTTAACTTAACAAATAACAATAAAAGTCACTATGTAATGAATGAACTCCATACGGTGGTTAGGAATGCAAATTACAAAGCCTGAATGCCTGGATTTGAATGTAAGCTTTTTTTTTTGGGACGGAGTTTCGCTCTTGTTACCCAGGCTGGAGTGCAATGGCGCCATCTCGGCTCACCGCAACCTCCGCCTCCTGGGTTCAGGCAATTCTCCTGCCTCAGCCTCCTGAGTAGCTGGGATTACAGGCACGCGCCACCATGCCCAGCTAATTTTTTATATTTTTAGTAGAGACGGGGTTTCACCGTGTTGACCAGGATGGTCTCGATCCCTTGACCTCGTGATCCACCCGCCTTGGCCTCCCAAAGTGCTGGGATTACAGGCTTGAGCCACTGCACCCGGCCAGCTCTTTTTAACTAATTAGTGACATTAGACAAAATACTTAGCTCCTCTGTGCCTTGGTTTTCTTATCTATAAAATAGTGACAAAAAAAGATTTCTGACATTTATTGAGTGCTCCTCAAATGCCAGGCATTCTTCTAAGCCTTATTACATATAAACTCATTTATCTTCAAAATAACTCTACGTAGTTGAGTAGTTGAGTACATCTTTCTGTGCTTCAACTTCCTCATCTGTGAAATAGCAATAGCAGTAGTACAACAACTACTACTCATTTATCTTCAAAATGACTTTACGTAGTTGAGTAGTACCACTACTATTGCTATTTCACAGACGAGGAAGAAAGATTCAGTTGCTTACCCAGGTGATGGAACTCAGATAAAAATCCAGAAAATGTGGCTCTGAAATCACTTTGCTAACCACTAACCCTATTCATTATGTATCTTGACCTCTAAGCTTTTCTGTGTATTATCTCATTTAATCCACTTAGAATTCTGACAACCTAAGTCACTGCTTCCAGAGTACAGACTTAATTTTCAAAGAAAGACTAAGCAACAACAAGGTGAATTAAATAGCTCAAGTTTACATAGCTAGTATGTATTGCTGCCTGGTTTTGAAATATGTATTATTAAAACCTAAACCTTACAGCCTCCATTTCAATATCACCTGAAGACTGAGACTTTCACCAAAATATATAAAATCCATTAGTCTAATTGGAGCATTTGGAGTTCAGCAGAATTATCTCAGCTACACAATTCTTACAACACTCCTGTTGCGCACTATGCATTTGGGGTTTTTGTTACTCATCCCCACTGTCGCTGGCCTGTGGTCTTGGAAGGACTATTAGAGAAGCTTCACTGGGGTGATCAGCAGAAGGTTAGTTAGACTGGCAACATCTAAAGTTATCCAGCACTGTACCAACACTTGCCTGGAAGCAAGAGGCTTAAAGTGGTTTCAATAAGAAAACTATATATAGTTTTTATTTTCTTTTTAACTTATCTATGAACTATACCTATTGTAATCACCTACTCACATTTTAATAACTTTTTTCACTGCCTTTAAAAGTAACACATGCACATTACAGAATGCTAGAACATACATAAAATGCATTTATTTTTCAAGATTGACTTCATGGGTTATTTTCCTGGTTTTTAAGTTTTATGTGCTGTTTGAACACTTTACTGGTAATTATATTTACTTTAAGAATCTCATCTAATCACAGTTTATCCGTTTCGTGAAGCTAGGGAATAATCTAATGACTGTGGTGATTCCTTATTATATATGAATATTTTGATTATTAATATAGTATTATCCCATCTTACCACCAGATTCTGAAATCTCAGATATTTTGGAGTTAAACTCCTAGATAATGGAAAAGTTATGGTTTGCTTTATTTTATTTTCATTTGGCATGCTTTTCTGCAAAAGAGTTTTGGGTTTTGTATATCCCTAAATTGTATCTATTTACCTGCTGTAGGAGTCGCACCACGCTGGTGGTTTACTACCCAGCTCAGTGTTTTACTTCATCTTCTTTTGGTTGACTCAAGCAGCTCTTTGAATCAATGTTTTCTGGGGTTCGTATGGGCAGCAGAGTTACTGGGACCTTGAATCAGTGAGAACGTCTTAACAAATGAACTTCCGCTCAGTGTAGACTCTGAGTTGAACCCTATGTCTTTTGAAAGCATGTGCACATCCTTCATTGGCTTTGTGTGCTGGAGAAGTATGTAATCAGCTTGATTTTGTTTTGTTCACAACTCATCTCCCTCTTTTAATATAGAATGCTTTGTCTAATGCTAAGTCTGGGTTATTTGCTATTAGACAGGAGACTACTCATCAGACAGGATGATTCAATTCAATATGGGGAATTATAGATGTTTTTTGACAGACTGAGAACTTATTAGTTCCATATCACTTATTGTGAAATCTTACCAGATTGTATTGAAAACTAAAATCTAAGGAAAAACAAAATCAGTGACAGAGAGCAGAGGAAAAGTAATAAAAAATAAGACACTCACATCTAGCAAACAGCTCTAGCCAGATATAAAATAAAGATAAAAGACAAAATAAACAGGGTCAACTCTTCGAAAGTCAAGTAGGTGAACTTTCTGAAACTGCAGAGTGATAGAAGAAAAAAGCAGAATCCTAGAGGCATTTGCCACTACTTAAGAAAAAGCTACAGCAAAAGCAAATGCTGCTCACTGAAACATTCAGAAGCTGGAGAGAGACAATGTCTGAGGATCATGGGCAGAAATGCCAGTCCTCTGGAGAACTCTAGCTTCCAAGGCAACAGCAATAGTTTGGAAACTCCATAGGAAACAGATTTCTTCGGCTTACGTGATTATAGCAAGAGGTGCAGACTGCTGGCAAAGGCAAAAAGTACCCACTCACAAAAGAATCTGCAGATGCTTCTGCCAGGTAGAGACTCCCTCAATTAACCATGGAGGTGCCAGAAACATGGGGACCAGAGAGAAAATGGAAACCAAGAAATTTTTAATATTTTGAATGAAAATAAACAGTAGCTCAAGAAGTAGCTGCCAGTTTTGCAAATTTTAAGGTCTATTAAAGTATAATTCTCTTGAAGTTCACTCTGCCTGAAGAGATAGTATATATAATTGCAATTTTCCCCTAGACAAATGGCAAACAAATAGTAATAAGCTACTTATAGGAGATTTCTTCCAGGTAAAAATAACCCCAAGGCTATAGTCCTCAGGGACACTTAAGCTGACTGGCATTCTAGAAAATCTAATACAGGGAACGGTTTCTCTATCTGCCTCCTCTTAGCCTTCAATAGACCTGAGTCCCTTCAATAGACCTCAGCAAAAGTAAATGCTGAATTTCAAGAACAAAAAGACACATCCTAAATAAACTGCTATAGGTGATGGGGACTTTCTTGCTTTTTTTTTTTTGTTTTTAATTATTATCTAGGAGTTGGAGCATCAATTTTGTCTATCTTCAGATCACTTTGGATCCATTGGAGTTGGCATGGAATTAATTAAATTTCCAGAATCTTGAAAGATGACACTACTGTGGGCATAAAATGTGTTCCCCCAAAATTGATACGTTGAAGTTATAACACCCAGTACCTGAGCATGTATAAACTTGTAGATAAAATTTTAAGAGGTTATTAAGTTAAAATGGGGTCTTTAGAGTAGACCCTAATCCAATGTGGCTGGTCCTTTACATGAAGTAGAAATTTGAACACACAAAGGACAAGTGCAGAGACAGAGGGATGGCCATGTGAGGACACAGTGAGAAAGACAAAAGCCTCGGAAGAAACCAACCTACCAACATTTTGACCATGGAATTCTAGCCTCTAGAGTTACGAGAAAAAATATACAATTTTTTGTTTAAGCCACCAGTGTGCTGCAATTAGTTATAACACCCCTGGCCAACTAACACATATGCCCATTGCAGTGGAAGACAGTGACGGGACAAATGATGGCCAAACTTCAACTTGTTTTAGGCAAGAGGAAGCCATCTAGCTAGGATACAACAGAATAATAATTTTTTAAATGGCAAGGGCTTTCATTTATTTGGACAGCTTCAGAGAGTTGAATTACTTTTGTACTATAACTCACAAAAACATGATAATTTTCCTTTGGACGTGGATTTACAACAGCAAAGGGATTTAAAACCTTGAATGTGCTTTATCCCTAGTAATTTTTTGTGAAGAAAGGATTTCATTAGGGTTTTGGGGTATCTCCATGCTGTGTGAAATTTTATAGTAATTATCTTATCAGTTAATCTTAAATGGAACCTCTAAGAGTATTGAAGATGAATGTGGCTAGACATAATTTGAGATAGGAAGTAAATAGTGTATAACTGTTTATCTTTGAGTTTGGTGTAGAATGTGGGTAATTTTTAAAATATATATTGAGTAACTCATTCTATAGTTTTCTGGAGGTAAAATACACTCTGCCTACCAGTAGTCCCAGAAGCGTCCAAAAGTGTCCATCGTCAACTTTGGGATAGCCATCTCATGAAAACGGTGTCAGAATACTCTGATAGTCATTTGACGTCTGTTTTAGCCCACCTGAGTTGCTAAAACGAAATAGCTATGGCTGGGTCATTTAAAAAGAAGAGACTTATTTGTTCTCATGGCTCTGAAGGCTGTAAAAGAAGCATAGCGCTGACATTTGCTTCTTGTGAGAGCCTTAGGAAACTTCTACTCACAGTGGAAGTGAAAGGAGAGTCAGGACGTGAAGATCACAAGGCAAGAGAGGAAGGAAGAGAGGGAAGAGGTCCTAGGCTCTTTTTAACAACCAGTTCTTGAGGGAACTCTCCTGAGAACTAATAGAGCAAGAATTCACTCATTTCTGCAAGAATGACACAAAGACATTCATGAGGGATCTGCCCACTGACCCAAACATCTCTCATTAGGCTCCACCTCCCACACTGTGGGTCAAATTGAAACATGAGGTTTGGAGGGTCAGATATCAAAACACTAGAAACCTTCTTCCCCAAAATTGGTTAAAAGGATAGTTATAATGGAATGTTTATTTCTCTGCTCTCCCTGATGCTGCTTCACTCCTTTCCCCATCTTTCTCCATTCCTTTTTTCTTTCCATGGAGGAGAAATGAGTTACCCGGATTGGTGGGGGACATCTGTTGGTCTTCATTTCTCTTTTGTGTTGGCCAAACCTGTTCGTTAAAATTGTGTGAGCATTGGAGATTCCTTGATTTTGTTCATTTCTACTCTGCAACAGGAAAGACATGATTTTTTATAAGTAGTATTTTCTGTTTGGATCTATACTTGTCCTCAGATGGGCTTCTCAAGATCTGAGCTTAAATAAACGGATGGCAGGAAAGATTGGGAAATAGCTTGTGTTAAGTCCTTTCTTCCAGTTTAGCTTATTGATAAAGTTTAACATCTGTGTCTGCTTCTCAATTGTTTCTAAACAAAGAGAGGAAAGAAGAGTGTAGCTTAAATTAGGCTCACTTAAAACCAAACAAGACTGTTTCTTGTTTTATTAATAACACGTGTAGATGCATATTTAAAGTGATTTTCTATATTCTATAGTAAGTTATTTTAATCTCTGGTCTGCAAATGTCCTTTTATGTTTTAGAATGTATTCATAACATCAGGCCACTTTCTAATTTTCTCATCTTTGAGTGGACTACTCTAGAACCAGGGCTTGAAAGCCAATACAGTGTTTATACTGCTTTTGACCTAGCTCACAGCTTCTGAACACTTGCTAAGACTTCCTCAAGGCTTACAAAAGGAAGGCAGACTTAATACCACTACTTGCCAATTTCCTGTCCTTTTACTTCATGGGGTTAGGTGATCATCTAGCATCTCTATTGACAGATCCTGTGTTGAACTTGTGAATCATTTTGAAGTAGTCTTTTGCTTTTCTTGCAGGCAATGTGCATGAAAACCCCAAGCTTCTTAACTGGTCATGTTTTGAATGTGATTCTTGATTCTGACATTCTATCCTTTGGACTTGAACAAACAGAGTGAAACAGGACACTCCATGCTCCCCCTTGGCTGTGTTGTATCTTAAAGTTTTGTAATATTCAAAGGTACAAAATGGGAGATTTTGATAGGAGTAAAAGAATGGAGAACTGTTCTCAAAATGTTCTAAAATGACTATCAGGCTTTCTGATTGAAAGTAAAGGCCTTGAATTACTGAGAAAAACCAAAGAATAACTAAAACACTTCTAATTCATTCTGATTGGCTGTGAGGATACAAGGGCTTACTGAGCAAGGAAATGTTGGCAGCTCTTACTTGTGCATTTTTGTAAAAGGAACTAATAGTTTAATAATACTGCAAACATAGCTAATAAGAGTGGTCAACTAGTCAAATGCATTCCATGGCAATATATTTTACTTTAAAACATGGCAGTTCTCGTATAGAGACACACACAAATAAATACTGGAAATGTAATAAAATTGACTTATCAAGAATACTCAAATTATTAGAAGGACTATTTGATAAGCTTCTTATTTCAGGAGGATGTTGGTGACAACCCAAATTGCATACAGAGAGCAAGGACTGTTAAAACTTTCTTCTGAAGAGACTGTGTATGATCAGCTGCACATTTATGATCTGTAGTGAGTTTGCACCTCTGGGACCTGAGCTGAGTTTCTTGGTATAATAAGAGAGAGCCTGAAAGCTATAAATAATGGTCTTTCTTTGCCAACCTCTCCCCATATCCCACACAGCATGTATCCTTTCCTATAAATAAGTGTTAAAGTATTAATGGAATATAAGTTTAAAGGGTACCAGACTACTAGTCTGCCTGGGGTACTAACATGGACTGAATCTTCACTGACGCTAGGACACCATCCAAAGAAGAGTCCTATTAAAAGACAGTTTTCCCCTAAACACTTTGTAATTTCATCTAGCCTAAACACAACTTATACAGACTATTCAATTCTACAGAGTACAGGTGGTGGTAGGTAGCTAATGTTTGTTGAGTAAAGGAAGACAGATCAAGGAGTCTGAAGGCTGAGTTTAATGATCCTTTTAATTAATTTCCAGGCAAAGAAACGAATATAGCACAGCGTCTGAGACTCTGAGATATGAGATATGGACATGGAAAAATGGGGTAGGTCAATTAAAGTCAAGAAATAAAAATTCTCTCCTTTTCAGACTTATTAGAAAAGCTGGACGTTCTAATGTTTGCCTAATAATTTCTTGTCTTACCAAACAGGTAAGCTCTGGGATGCATGCAGCAATTCCTCTAGCAGACCATAGCAGAAGAATCCATCTGACCCTTCTAAGATTTATGATATCCAACTCCTATCAGGGTATGTCTGAAGATCTCCATTTGAGATTATTGCGCTAGAATAAAATGTGCGCAACAAGTTAGCTGGTTACAGATTGTGGTAATGGCTCCAATGGCTGCTATGCTGAGGTCCCGCTTTGTTAGTTTTTATATCAACAGCATGAGGTGAGCTGATTTAATGCTACATATTATAGATGAGAAAAACTATAGCTAACGAAGTTAAATAACATATCTAAATTCAAATAATAAAAGACATAACTTGCCATTGAAGCTTGTCTCTCCGTAAAGTGCCCCACTTGCAAAGACATTACTGAATCTTCGATAAAAGAATTTAGAAAAAGCATATTTGCATTGAGAATTAGCTAATCTAAAATCCAGGCTCAGAAATGATTTTTAAATGTTAATGAATTAAAAACGCTATTCTGTTTTAGGAAAGAGAACAAACCCATAAAAGTAAAGAAAATATCTATAACACTAAAATATGGACAGAGTCTTATTCTCCACTTGAGAAAGGACTGCATTGATTTGTGATTTATCTGAAGAAAGTCTTATTCAGTTAAAGTTTGAGGGCACAGCCTTAAGCTGCTCTCTCCAGCAGTACTTCTTTAGCATATCCATTGAGTTCTCTCTTATTTTCCCTATGAAACGCTCAAGGTGAAGTTCAAAAATCCTTTCCCCTTTTTTTAAATAAAAAAAGATGCCTCAAACATTATAATGAAGTGGAAAAACCAAGAGAATAGCAAACTATGAAATGTTGAAAAGGTCAAAGGGGTAAGAAGAGGTACTTCTAATTGAGGGTGTTATATTGCAATGAGAGTCTATATAATCCAATTTATCTCTGTCTCTTTCATATATACTCTAACATCATGGCCACACATTAATTGGAAATTTTAATTTCAATTTGTACGGTGCCCCTATGCTATCTTTCCTAATATTCCTTTCCTTTTCTTTTTCATTTTCTCTTTCCCTCCTTCTCTCTTTCACCAGGGCCAACTAAAGTTATCTGTTGGTAGAGCAGGAGATTGCCTTAATAATATATTTGATTTTAATAACTCCAAAGTGACTGACCTCTTAACTTGGTGCCTGGATCTATAAATTAAGGGTTATAACTTCCAAGCCTTATAATTCCTTTTCTAGTGCTATAAGCAAAGAAATACTCACACGCTGAGCATCATCTCAAATCCTTGGACTACTTATATACCCTGGGATGAAGTAGCCAGTTAGGACTAGCAACGGTGCTCATTTGCAAAGGATCTAATTATTTTCCTGAGAAGCTGGACATTGAAGTGTTTGGGATGAACTGATTCCATCTTGTTACTTCTGGGAAACTTGCTGTTAACTCTCCATAACTGCATTTCACAAACTTACATAATGCCCAGCTTCTGTATGAAGTACAGAATGGCACAATTAAAGCTTAAAATCTCCTACTATAAGGAGAACAAAAGGAAAGTGAAACAAAGAAATTGAGAGAGGAGGAACAGAAGGAAGGAAGGAAGCAAGGAAGGAAGGAAGGAAGGGAGGAAGGAAGGAAGAAAGGAAGGAAAAATACAAAGTGGGGGTGGTAGTATGCATTAGCAGAGGAGTAGATAGCTAAACCAAAATAATCTGTTTATTTTTTCAGGAGGCTTTTGAATTCATGTCTCACAATGTGTTTTATCTGCTTTATAAAAATATTCTGAAATACCTCACTCATGTATCATTAATAAAAGTCTGACCCCAATTGCCTATAAATTCTTATGAAGTTTCTGTCTTGCTTTACATCTTGCCTATTTCTGCTTTAAAGGGAGATGCAAAGAACTCAGTGAGTGCCCCTTTTTGCTTTTCTGTATCTTAAAATTCAGCTTATATTACTGACACACTAATGGGTTGCAAGCTGTTAATGTTTGAAAAAAATGTCAAAATGCAATCTTAAAGAATAGCCACAAATGATAGAAAATCTCTTTCAGTAACATTTGTTACTACTCTAGGTGATGCAAATTGCAGTGTTTCACTTTATATATTTTGTTGTCCTGATACCATTTTCATACTGTTCTCAAATATAAGCCAAAAAATTATTTTTGAAACAAGGTACAAGCTATGATAGAAAGAAAGGAGAGAAGTATACAAGCAGAGAGAGAGATGGAGATAGAGGAAAAGAAAGGAAAGAGAAAGAAGGAAAGCATGAAAATCAAGAATTCATTTTTTATCTATGGTCTGTGTTTGCTAACACAATTACATTTCAGGAAAAGGCACACCTTCTATTTTTTGCAAAAGCTAAAGTCTACAAATAACTTTTCTGGGTCTCAACTGTGTCATTAAAAAAAAAAAAAAGCATGGGTCAAACTAGATGATTTCAGGCCCTGAAATCTTATTCAAATGAGCAAGTTGGATCTGGTAGCCAGGTTTCTGCCATAATGGATATTGTGTAGCAACTATCCTTACAGAGAATTTTTAGTACATCAAGAAGCATGGTCAACCTTGTCCACAAGATAAATTAGGCCGCTGGATTAATGTTTCTTTGACTATTAGGATATTTGCAATTCGTGGCAGTTGTGCAAAAAGGCTCAACTGAGACCAGTTTAAACAAATAAGTTGCTTTTGAAATGTCAACGTGTAAAAAAGTAGAGTTACTATTTATCATTTAGATTTCACTGTTGTTTCTATGTAGTTTCATTTTAAGAAAAATATGCAATACTTTTCATCACGCATCTGTCAACATTTCCACTAAGTTGATAAGATATCTTTAGATGTGAGAATCAGTAAGCCCCTTAAGACATTACCCAAAAACCATGATGCATCACTGAAGTCCTTGTCATGTGCCAGTCACCTTGCAGATGTTCAGCTGGCTTCGACAATGATGCTTAATGATAGTTTAGAAATATATGCCATTTTTCTCTTAAGAAATGTGAATCTAATAGGAAATATTTCCCAGAGCTCAGGGGAGCCTACATTAGAGTTTAGCAATAGTGCTCTGTCACCCACATATTAATAACAATGTTGAAGTCCAGCAATTGTCTAGCACATAATAGGCAGTAAATATTTGTTGACAAGTGAATCAATGACCTTTTCAAATCTCCCAGATATTGCTTGAGAGGTAGCTAACTTTTAAAAGTACTAATCATACATAACTAATCTCTGCTCTAAAGACTAAAAAATTGAAATCAGAATTTAACTAAGATCCATTCAATGAGGAATTTTTCCCAGGTCCGATTCAGTGTCATTTTGACCTGTCTAGAAGTCACTGCTGGAGGAGACCGTTGTCTTACTTTACCATTTGATAAAATTTCACTTTTTCAGAAGAAACTGCAGATTCATGAGAAAAGTCAACCACTTTCATGGGTTTTTCTCTATAGATGACATCCATCATGGTGGCCGCAATGGAACTCTCTGTATCTGCCGCCTCTACAGTGCTCAGCTGTTGTTCCCACCTGGCACCAGAAATGCAACTCAAAGAAAGAAACAGCAGAAGGGAAATAAAACAAGAACAAGAAGCTGGGATTGAAGCCAGATGAGGTGGAATGAGCAGAGGGGCTGAGAGAAATAGAATCTAAATTCTACATTATGCGTTGCCACAACCCACCTCTGAGAGTGTTGGCCCCATCTCTTTCAACATTCTTCTGCTTCTTGAAAAGGTTTTTGTGATGAGGAAAACAGGAATGAGGAGAGAGGATCTAAAGTCTCGTTGCTTCAAAGCTTTAGCTGTTCAATACCTTCTAAGGTTTCTGTGATTCTGGAACTTACACATTTAAAAATTTAGAGTTCGATTTAACCAGCCCTGAAACAAGCAAAGCAGAAGGTAGAGCCAGGTAGCATAGGATTTGCTGTCTGTGTGTAGGGGGAAAGGAGAAAAAATAGTTTCAGATATCCTTGAAGTAAACCAGTGCAGGTCAAAAAAGAAACAAAGACAGAGACTTAGGACAGACTAATGATATTACTACCGTGGTGAAGTGGAAATGATTATTATTTAGATTTGTAGCCATAGTTTTGTGTGTGTGTGTGTGTGTGTGTATATATATTTATATATATATATATAAATATATATATATATGTATGTGTGTATGCATATATATATATAATGCACAAACATCAAATTGTACACATTAAAATAAGTGTATATTATTATTAATTTCATTCTAATGCATATACATACTTTTTCTGGCTCTTTTCTACATATATATGTATATGTAGTAAGCATATATATGATTAAGTTTTTAAAAATCAGATCAGATAGATGTGGGGTTGTATCTGTAATCTCAGCACTTTGGGAAGATGAGCAGGGAGGATCACTTGAGCTCAGAAATTTGAGACAAGCCACGGCAACATAGTGAGGCCCTGTATCTATAAAAAATGTAAAAAGTTAGCCAGGTGTGGTTGCACATGGCTGTAGTCGTAGCTACTCAGGAGGCTGAGGTGGGAGGATGGCTTGGGCCTGGGAGGTTGAAGCTGCAGTGAGACAGGATTGTGCCCTGCACTCCAGCCTGAGCAACAGAGGGATGTCTCATCTCAATGAGACAAGAAAGACAGGAAAAAAAAAATACTTAAAGTATCAAGATCTACAGATTTGGAAAGGAGAGAGAGACTATTTCTTAAGAAGGGTTACAGTCTACAAGGTAGCCATCCTACAGGCTGGGGAACAGCCTCTAGCCAAGATCAGAAACAGTTACTTTGAAGAAGAAAGGGTTAGAATAGGAGTTTTATGCTGAACAGATTGGCTAAACACACATACTCAACAGATTACAGGAGAAGCTATAAATACTCATGAAGGTGGATGTGTGACTTAATGCTTGCCTTTTATAATTTGGTATCTTATTGCCAAAAAGTCCTGTTTATCATTTGGTATCTTATTGGCAAAAAGAGCCAGTTCTGTTGGTTTTATGCTATTTATTTTAACATTAATTTTGGCCATTTGGCCCTAAATCATAAAAGAGAGGAGTTATAGTGAGGCCTGAATGACCTCTCATCCTACATGGCTGGGAACTAGGTTTTGAGGATTTTTTTAGGGTTGCCTTGGCCATAACAGATCTATTGAGTTAGCAGGGACTTAGGATTTTATTTTTAGTTTACAATATATGTGTGTGTGTGTGTGTGTGTGTGTGTGTGTGTGTGTGTGTGTGTGTGTGTCTAGGACAGAACCAGAAAA
Organism: Sapajus apella; assembly: GCF_009761245.1. Classification (NCBI taxonomy): domain Eukaryota; kingdom Metazoa; phylum Chordata; class Mammalia; order Primates; family Cebidae; genus Sapajus; species Sapajus apella. The sequence continues at coordinate 21,279,146 of NW_022436954.1, forward strand.
GTGTATATCTGTAAACCAGAATGAAATGTTTAGAAACAATTTTTAATCAACTATATTGAGATACAATCTGCACACAATGAAATTCCAACAGGTTGAATATGTAGGTCAATGCCTTTTAAAAATTCAGTTGTACAAAATTCAACAGCCCTTTAAGCTAAAACTCTCAATAAACTAGGTATTGATGGAGCATATCTCAAAATAATAAAAGCTATTGACCACAAATCCACAGCCAATATCATAATGAATGGGCAAAAACTGGAAGCATTCCCTTTGAAATCTGGCACTAGACAAGGATGCCCTCTGTCACCACTCCTATTCAATATAGTATTGGAAGTTTTAGCCCAAGAAAAAGAAATAAAGGGTATTCAATTAGAAAAGGAGAAAGTCAAATTGTCTTTATTTGCAGAGGACATGATTGTATATTTAGAAGACCCCATCGTCTCAGCCCAAAATCCCCTGAAACTGATAAGCAACTTCAGCAAAGTCTCAGGATACAAAATCAATGTGCAAAAATCACAGGCATTCCTATACACCAATAACAGACTTAAAGAGAGCCAAATCAAGAGCAAACTGCCATTCACAATTACTACAATGAGAATAAAATACCTTTGTATTAGTTAGTTATACCCTGTTAGTATAGGAATACAACTAACAAAGAATGTAAAGGACCTCTTCAAGGAGAACTAGGCATCACTGCTCAATGAAATAAGAGAGGACACAGATGGAGAAACATTCCATGCTCATGGTTAGGAAAAATCAATATTGTGAAAATGGCCATACTGCCCATAGTAATTTACAAATTCAATGCTATCCCCATCAAGCTACAAATGACGTTCCTAACAGAACTGGAAAAAAAAAACACCTTAAACTTCATCTGGAACCAAAAGATAGCCCACATAGCCAAGTCAATTCTAAGCAAAAAGAACAAACCTGGAGGCATCATGCTACCTGACTTCAAACTATACTACAAGGCTACAGTAATCAAAATAGCGTGGTACTGGTACCAAAACAGACATATAGACCAATGGAACAGAGCAGAGGCCTCGGAGGCAATGCCACACATCTACCACCATCTGATCTTTGACAAACCTGACAAAAACAAGCAATGGGGAAAGGAGTCCCTGTTTAATAGATGGTGTTGGGAAAACTGGCTAGCCATGTGCAGAAAGCAGAAGCTGGATCCCTTCCTGATACCTTACACTAAAATGAACTCCAAATGGATTAAAGACTTAAACATAAGACCTAATATCATAAAAACCGTAGAAGAAAACCTAGGCAGAACCATTCAGTACATAGGCGTAGGCAAGGATTTCATGACTAAAACACCAAAAGCATTGGCAACAAAAGCCAAAATAGACAAATGGGACCTAATTAAACTCCACAGTTTCTGCACAGCAAAAGAAACAATCATTAGAGTGAATCAGCAACCAAGAGAATGGGAAAAAATTTTTGCAATCTACCCATCTGACAAAGGGCTAATATCCAGAATCTATAAATAACTAAAACAGATTTACAAGAAAAAAACAAACAAGCCCATTCAAAAGTGGGCAAAGGATATGAACAGACACTTTACACAAGAAGACATATATTAGGCCAACAAACATATGAAAAAATGCTCATTATCACTAGTCATAGGAAAAATGCAAATCAAAACCATATTGAGATACCATCTCATGCCAGTTAGAATGGCGATCATTAACAAATCTGGAGACAACAGATGCTGGAGAGGATGTGGAGAAATAGGAAGACTTCTACACTGTTGGTGGGAATGTACATTAGCTCAACCATTATGGAAGACAGTGTGGCAATTCCTCAAGGACCTAGAAATAGAAATTCCATTTGACCCAGCAAACCCATTACTGGGTATATATCCAAAGGATTATAAATCTTTCTATTATAAGGACACATGCACGTTTGTGACGGCACTGTTTACAATAGCAAAGACTTGGAACCAACCCAAATGCCCATCGATGATAGACTGGACAGGGAAAATGTGGCACATATACACCATGGAATACTATGTAGTCATAAAGAATGATGAGTTCATGTCCTTTGAAGGGACATGGATGAATCTGGAAACCATCATTCTCAGCAAATTGACACAAGAACAGAAAATCAAACACAGCATTTTCTCACTCATAGGCGGGTGTTGAACAATGAGAACACATGGACAGAGGGAGGGGAACATCACACACTGGGGTCTGCAGGGGGGAACTAGAGGAGGGACAGCAGGGGGTGTGGAGTTGGGGAGGGATAACATGGGGAGAAATGCCAGATATAGGTGATGGAGAGGAAAGTAGGAAGCCACATTGCCAAGTATGTACCTATGCAACAATCTTGCATGTTCTTCACATGTACCCCTAAACCTAAAACTCAATAACATATATATTAAAAAAATAAAGAAATAAAATAAATAAAAATTCAGTTGTAGAACCAGCATCCCAGCCAAGGTGTAGAGGATTTTTATCCCCCAGAAAGTTCTCTTCATCCCTTTGGAGCTGATCATTTTTATGCCATCTCTGACACAGAGAACCACTGATATAATTTCTGATCAGGATAAATTAGGTTTTTCTGGTTTTGAACTTGATATAGAATTTTTTGTTATTGCCTTTTTTTTTTCTTCAGCAAAATATCTAAGATTCATTCATGTTATTCAGTTTCATTCATTTTTGTTTCTGCATCGTCAATGTTATATGAATATGCCATATAATATATCATATGGATATATCACAATTTGCTTGATGGACAATTAGAGATTTTTAAACTTTCAAGGAAAAAAAACCCATATTACAAATATAAGTACATATATACATATATATGTATATACATATATATACATATATGTATATATACATTTCATATATACATATATACATATATACATATATATATATATATATATATATATGTATGTATGTATATATGAAACACTCCTCCTAAAAATATACATAGTTCACCAAAACTAGGGAGGAATTAACAGTAAATACAAAGATGTGGGCTCCAGTAATGAAGGAAATGGTTAAAAATACTTCTCAAAATCATGGTGAAAGCTAACAAAATCCTGGAGAGAACACAGAGCTCCAAAGTGGACTCTAAAACAAACAGAAAGATATGTATTTCCCCATTCAATTGCCTTGACATCTTTGTTGAAAATTAGTTGAATTAATATGTGTGGGTTTATTTCTTCTTTCTCTTTTCTGTAACATTTTTGTATGAATACCAAATATCTTGATTACTATAGCTTTTTAAGAGTAAGCCTCTATTCTAGGTACAGTAAGTTGTCCAACTTTGTTCTTCTTAAAGTTGGTTTATTTATTCTGAACCCTACATTTTCACACAGAATTTAGAATCAGTTTGCCAATTTCTAGAAAAACTCCTGGTGAAACTGATGGAACTGTGACTGGAATTTTGTTGGGTCTTTCAATCCATACCCACATTGTATCATTTTATTTAGTTAGGTTTTCTTTATTTTATCTCAGTGAACTTCTGTAATTTTAAGTATAGAAATCTCAGACATTTTTGGTAGATTTATTCCTAGGTATTTTATATGTTTTTTAAAAGCTTTTCAATATTGTGTTGTCCATATATATGTAAGAATAAAATTGCTTTTTTGTATATTAACTTTTCATCTTGTGAACTTGCTAAATTCACTTAATAGTTCGAATATTTGTTTTGTAGATTCCCTGAGATTTTCTATGTAAACAATTAGATCATCTTAATTTTACTTCTTTTCAATCTGGTACTTTTTTAAATGATAAAATCAGGAATTCTCACCTTATTTCCAATCTCAAGGCAAATATTTCAGTCCTTGTTCATTAAGTATTGTGTTGATTATAGTTTTTTCCAGACACTTTTTGTCAGTTTCAGGAATTGCTGGTTTGCTGCATTTTTAACATCTTGATAGTTGAACTTCTGCAAATAATTTTTATGCATTTATTGAAATAATTGTTTCTTCTTTATTCCATTGATAGGCTACATTACAGAAATTTATTTTTGAATGTTAAACTAACCTTTTGTAAACCTTAATTGCTTATGATGTGTTGTCCTATATAGTCTTGGATTCAATATTTTTAAGAATTTTTTGATCTAAATTTGTAAAGAATATGGATTTGTAATTTTTATATGTATTTGTCATGCTTTGAAAAACTGTAATTTTTCTGTGAGTGCTTGATAGAGTCCACTAATTAAAATCATATGAGGCTAGTGTTTTTGGGATAATGGGTTTGATAATAACTTTATTTAAAAAATAAATATAGGACTAGTTATTCATTCATTTAAAAATTAGGTTTTCTTTTATGTCATGAAGCATAGTTACAATAGCTGTTTAAAGTCATAGCCTGATCGTTTCTCTATCTAATTTTTCTGGGGATTGGTATTCATTGCCTTAGCCTTAGAAAATCAGATCCCCAGTTCTCTAAATTATTAATCATTTTGGGTCATGCCCTGGACATTGTCAAGGTTATGCTGTGTAGATCTGGGATCTTGTCCTATGCCTCAGTACCACGTAGAAGTTTTTGTTTTTCAGCCTGGTTAGGTTTAGACAGCAAATCATTGCTCATACTCTGGGTGATAGTTCAAATCTCAGTTCAGTTACCTAAGCCATTGTTATACTGGTTTGGTTCTGTCCCATGTTCAGCTCAGAAGTTAAATAAAGCGTTCTGCCTGCAGAGGTTGCATTTTTCTCATTACTCTAATCAGAAACTTAAGTCTTACCAGACCTTTAGAATGCCAGGACACTGTGCTACTCTGGACTGGGATTCACTTTCAGGGAAAAGCTAGGAGAGGAAAAATGAGTAGAAAATTTTAATTTACGTGGATTACTTCTTTGAGTTGTAAATTTCCCTCACAATCCATCTGCTTGTACTTATTCTCCCTGTCCTGGGTAGTAGTTGTGGTTGTTATTGTTTTAATGTTTTTTATTTTGCCAATAATTTTTAGCCGTAGTTAATGAGAGGGCTGGGCAGTAGTGGGCTCACAGTGCTGTAACAGAATTACAACTCCACACCTTAGCCATCATTGTTTTTGAATATTGTTTTCATATTAAGCAATTGTAGTTCAAAGGTTAATCACCTTTGTGATTATATTTATGAATATTTTCTTGTAAGTAGATTATCATATAGTCTTGAGTGGAATGTCAGTTTATTCCTACAATTTTCAATTTTTATAACTTTATGTTTACAACCGTGGATAGAACTCTTAGCACAATACAATGTGGGCTAGAGATAGTGATAACAATATCCTTATCTAATTCCAGGATCTAAAGGTAATGCTTTAAAATTTGTATCTATCAATATTATATTTGTGTAGATATTGAGTGATTTACATTTATGAAGTTAAGAATGTTCCTTGCATTATTTGTCTATTAAGAGTTATTTTAATTTAAATTATAAATAGGTATTAATCATTTTTCTCAATCTATTTATATGACTATACGCTTTGTCTCTTTTAAACTGATATCTTGGTGAATGACATTAATAAATTTCTAGCTAAAAGCCAGAATGTGTACATACAGACACACACAAACACACACACATGTAGATATCGATAGCCGAATTTTACTGGGCAATATTTTATTTAAGATCTCATATCCACTTTTAGTGGGTGTTGTTGGTCTATAATTTTTTATCATGTTATTCTTGTCTTACATTACAATTAAGATTATTGTAGTATTATGAAGTAATTTTGAGAATATTCTTTTTTATGCTTCAGAAATCTTTTTATAAATTGAAAATATCTTTCCATCAAATGTTTTGTAAAACCCAACAGTAAAATAATATGAAATCGTTGTTGCAATAGTTTTTCTCCCAATGATTAAATGTATTTTAAATTGACAGGTTTTACATATTATTTATTTATTTTCTGTTGTACTTTAGTCTCTGGGGTACATGTGTAGATCATGCAGGATTGTTACATAGGTACATACATGGCAAGATGTTTTTGCTGCATTCATCCCCCCATCACCAATATCTGGTATTTCTCCCTGTTATCTCTCTCCAACCTCCCCACCCCCCCCACTGTCCCTCCCCTGGCCCTCCCCAACTGACCGCAGTGTGTGATGCTCCTCTGCCTGTGTCCACGTGTTCTCATTGTTCAACATCCGCCTATAAGTGAGAACATGTGGTGTTTGGTTTTCTGTTCTTGTGTCAGTTTGCTGAGAATGATGGATTCCAGATTCATCCATGCCCCTATGAATGACAGGAACTCATCATTTTTTATGGCTGCGTAGGATTCCATAGTGTATATGTGCCACATTTTCTTAATCTAGTCTATGTTGATGGACATTTGGGTTGGTTCCAAGTCTTTGCTATTGTAAACAGTGCCACAATGAACATACATGTGCATGTGTCTTTATAATAGGACAATTTATAATCCTTTAGGCATATACACAGTAATGGGATTGCTGGGTCAAATGGAATTTCTATATCTAAGGCCTTGAGGAATCGCCATGCTGTCTTCCACAATGGTTGCACTAATTTACACTCCCACCAACAGTGTAAAAGTGTTCTTATTTTTCCACATCCTCTCCAGCATCTGTTGTCTCCTGAGTTTTTAATGATCGCCCTTCTAACTGGCATAAGATGGTATCTCAATATGGTTTTGATTTGCATTTCTCTAATGGCCAGAGATGGTGAGCATTTTTTCACATGTTTGTTGGTCTCATATAGGTCTTCTTTTCTAAAGTGTCTATTCATATCCTTTGCGCACTTTTGAATAGGTTTGTTTTTTTTCTTGTAAATCTGTTTTAGTTCTTTGTAGATTCTGGATATTAGCCCTTTGTCAGATAGTGTTTAATTAAAATTTTTAGATTTAGGGAGTACCTGTGCAGGTTTGTTACATGAGTATATTGCATGGTGCTGAAGTTTGGTGTAGGAATGATTTCCATCACCCAGGTATTGAGCATAGTACCTAATAACTTGTCAAGCCTTGCTCCTCTCCCTCCTTACCTTCTCTCATAGTCTGCCGTTTCTGTCATTGCCATCTTTATGTCCATGAGTACCCAGTGTTTAGCTCTCACTTATGAGTGAGAATATGCAATATTTGGTTTTCTGTTCCTGCTGTAATTTGCTTAGGATAATGGCCTCCAGTTCCATCTGCGTTGTTGCAAAATAAATGATTTTGTTCTTTTTTATGGCTGCATATAATTTCATGGTATATCTGTTCCACATGCTCTTTATTTAATCAACTAGGTTGATTCCATGTCTTTGCTGCGGTGAATGGGGCTGCAGTGAACATGTGAGTGCATGTGTCTTTTTGTTAAAATTATATATTTATTTTTGACTATATGCCTGGTAATGGGATTTCTGGGTCAAACAGTAGTGAAGTAGGATATTTTCTTGACTACTTCGTGGCACTTGCAACAGGATTGCCCATGTCTAACCCTCATGCGAGTGAGCATGTGAGCAAAAGACTGCAGGAACTGGAATGAGTGCTTTTGTGCTCCAGGAGGAACAAACTCCGTTTACTCAGTTTGCCATACTCAATCCCTTGTGGGAGGGAGCAAGTAGGCAAGCAAGCACAGGATCCAGCTGGCTGCTTTGGGGCACTGGCAGTAGAAAACTCCATGTAGGCTCTACTGCAGCATCAAGGTTGGGGTGCCTGAGCATCGTGCCCTGCCGAAGCACCAGGGTGCATGTTACAGTGGTCTTTCAGCTCTGCCATCTGTGGATGACTTAACTGTTAACATCTCAGTGGGCCCTTTGCCTTGTAATGTGGTGCAGCTTCCCTTTGTCATTGAGGGCAAAGGGCCAGTGTGATAGCCTTTTTGGAGGGTATCCACACTCATGGCTCCCAAGCTCATATCTAGTGTCCAGGAAAACTTTTAAGTAGCATGAACGAATTGAACGGTGATGAATGTGAAGGATTTTATTGAATGATGAAAGTGGCTCTCAGTGAGAAGGGGAGCTGAAAAGGGCATGGAAGGACAGGTTATTTTCCCCTCAAATCTGTCAGTCCCTGAAGGGACTCTTCTCTGAAGTAAAGCCATACATCCATCTCTCTGAAGTCAAGTCTCTTCTCTCTGATCTCCAACCACTTCTCTGCTCCTCTCCAATTGAGTCTGGAATCTTTCTAGGCACAAAATGGGTGTTCAGGTGGTCCATGGGTAGTTTAGAAAAAAGCAACTGTCGAGTGGAAAAACAGGGATACAAGTTCTCACTTTGGATCTCAGGTTTTAGGCTTTTCAACTTGAAAGTGGGACTTTGTCAGGGACCCACCGCTGTCTGCCTAGAGTTTTTCTGCCTCCTTCCTCGGTTGTATCAGTAGTTCTAAACTCTTTGGGAAGTCTCCAAACTGCTTTTCACAGGGGCTGAATGAATTTACATTCCCACCAACAGTGTATAAATATTCTCTTTTCTCCACAGCCACATCAGCATCTGCTGTTTGTTGACATTTTAATAATAGCCATTCTGATTATTGTAAGAGGCTATCTCATGGTGGTTTTGATTTGCATTTTCCTCATTAGTAATGTAAAACGTTTTTTCATATATTTATTGGCCGCTTATAAGTCTTCTTTTGATAAGTGTCTGTTCATGTTTTTTGCCCATTTTTTTTTTTAAGACAGAGTCTCACTCTGTCACCTAGGCTGGAGTGCAGTGGCACAATCTCGTCTCACCTGCAACCTCCACCTCCTGGGTTCATGCAATTCTCCTATCTCAGCCTCTTGGGTATCTAGGACTACAGGCGTGTGCCACCACACCTGGCTAATTTTTTTTTTTTTTTAGTAGAGACAGGGTTTAACCCTATTAGCCTATTAGGATAGTCTAGATCTCCTGACCTCATGATCTATTCACCTTGGCTTCCCAAAGTGCTGTGATTACAGGTGTGAACCACCATACCTGCATAATTTTGCCCATTTTAAATAAAGTTATTTGTTTTTTGCTTGTTCAATTGTTTAAGTTCTTTATAGATTTTGGATATTAGACCTTTGTCAGATGTGTAGTGAATATTTTCTCTCATTTCTTAATTTACATATTCCTTTATCTTTATAAAGGCTGTCTGTTTACTCTGTTGATAGTTTATTTTGCTATGCCAAAGCTCTTTAGGTTAGGTCCCAGTTGTCAATTTTTGTTTTTGTTGCAATTGCTTTTGAGAACTTAGTCATAAATTATTTCCCAAGGTTAATGTCTATAATAATATTTCTTAGGTTTTCTTCTAGAATTCTTATAGTTTGAGGTCTCACATTTAAGCTTCATAGGCTCACATACGCCTTTTTAAAAATAAGTTTGACGTTTCTTTTTTCTTAGCTATTGTAGATGTCATCCAAGTTTCCAAATTTACTGGCATAAAATGTTAGCGTAGTCCTTTGTGAGTTTAAAAAAAATCACAGCAGTGCCTACAATTTTGTCCCTTTTTCATGTATTATTATTTATATGCATTATCTGTTTTTCTCTTGATCATGGTTAACAAAGATCTACTTTTATCAGCTTCAAATAATCATCAATAACTTTATTATTAGCTTCTTTTGAATCTTTATTTTTGTATCTACCATTCTTTCTATTTTAATTTGGTTGCTTGTTTTTCTTTTCTAGCTTCTGCTGTTGCATTCATACCTCAATAATTTTGGCTTTTTCATATAATAAGCATTACTGTGAAAGAACCATAAATTCCTTTTAACAGTTTCTCACAAATTTGCAATGAAGAAATTATTTTATTATTTATTTCATTTCCATTATAATCTCATTGTTAATTTTATATTGTTAACAATATGTGACTTAATTTCTAGGTAATATCTTATCTTTAGTTATGTTTCTGACAATGATATCCAATCATAATTACATTATATTCAGAGGACATTGAGTGTAGAATAAAAATTGCTTGGAAGCAATTTGAATTTTTGCTTCAGAAGAAAAAAAAATTCTTAAACTGTTGTGTACAGGGTTCAGTGTATATCTTTGAGATTAGCTACTACATTCTTACAAGGTTTATCAATTATTCAAAGAAAAGTGTTAAATTTTCTGAAGTTGACAAAAGATTTATATTTCTTTTGTAATTTTGGCAGGTTTTTTTTGCCTTATGATAGTTAAATGTTAAGTTTCTAGTTGAACCTCTTTACTCCAAACCATATGTTTTGCCTTAAAGTTTACTTTTTCTCATATCAGTATAGACATTCCATATTAATTGCCTGTGTCCTGTTTTTCCATTTCTGTTTAATTTAAATACTCCTTTCTTTTTACGCTAAAGTGTGGCTATAATAGCCACACAGCTAGACTTTAAAAATCTCATCTGATGAACTCTTTTAAATAATTAATCTTACTAATACATAACATTTTTCTTTTTTCCTGCCATATTGAGTTGAGATCTATAATTAATTTTTCTTCTCATTCCATAAATTTAAAACTTACACATACTTATTTGTGTTTATTATTTTACAAATTTCCTTAATTATATGAATGTGAGTATGGTCATTCAATTTAACAAAGCCTAAATTTATTCTACTTTGTTACTCTACTTCAAAATAATATGATGAACATCTAAACTTCAATCTTCTTATTCTCTTTATATTTATTATATTTGTTCAAGATTTCAGGTGTTTTATAATAATTTTTAAACTCCCAAATTAGACTGTATTGCTATAATTTTATGTTAATATACATAATATTTGGAATCCTTTTTTTTTCCTACATTCTCCAATCATATTTTAGCTAGGAAATACAATTCTAAGTTAAGAACTATTTTCTCTCAGCAACTGGAAAATGCAATTTTACATTAAGTTTTAAGTTCTTCACTTGATGAATCTGCACCAGTATAATTATTTTGATTTATTTATAATAACGCTTTTCCTCATTGTATCTGAAAGCTTCTCTTTGTTTTGGGTTTTGAAATTTTACTGCAATAAATCTTTTGTGGATTGTTTTCATTTTAATTACTTTAGTTTTTTTTAATGCTTTGTCAATTAGAAGAAATGCGACTTTTATGAAATCTGGAAATTTTTCTTCTCTATTTTTCCTTCTTTTTTAAAGACAATTACTTTTTTGCCTTAGTTAACACATAGAGTTGTATATCATTGTTGCTTTTTTTGTGGTGAAAACACTTAAAATCTGTCAGCAATTTCCAAGAATACATACAATATGTTGTTATTTAGTATAGTCACCACGTTGTACAATAGAACTCTTAAACTTGCTCCTTTTATGTACATGAAATTTGGTATACTTTGATCAACATCATTCAATACCTTTCCTCAGCCCCCAAACCCTGGTAACTTCTATTCTACTGTCTACTTCTATGAGTTCAAGAGGTTTAGATTCTACATATAAGTGGAGTCATGCAGAATTTGTCTCTGTGTGCCTGTCTTTATTCACTTAACGTAATGTTCTCCAGGTTAATCCATATCGTAACCAATGACAGGTTATCTTTCTTTTTGAGGGTGAATAGTATTTCAAATTATCTTTTTTCATTTATCCATTGAAGGACACATAAGTTGATTTCATATTTTGGCTTGTTATCAACATCAATGGGTGTGCAGATATCTCTTTGACATCCTGATTTCATTTCAGGAAATACCAATAAATGAATAAAACAATCCTATTTACAGTAGCTACACAAACTACAACAGTTAGGATAAATGTAACCAAAGACACAAGACCTGTACCTGCATATTAACAACCATAAAAAACAGGTAAAATAAAATGAAGACATAAATAGTCATTCCTTCCATGTTTAGTGATTATAGGGATTAATTTGTTAAAATGTTTATACAAATCAAAGCCATCCATAGATTTAGTGCAATCCCTAATAGAATAATAATATCCTTCATAGAAAGAGAAAAAAATAATTTTAAAATTTGTGTGGAACTACAAAAAAAACCCAAATAGCCAAACAATCTTGAACAGAAAGAACAAAACTGGAGGTATCACACTACCTGACTTCTAAATTTAATAAAAAGCTATAGTAATCGAAACAGCATGTTACTGGTATAAAAACAGACACACAGACCAAAGGCATGGAAAGCCCAGAAATAAACCCACATATTTACAGTCTATTGATTTTTGACAAAGGTACCAAGAATACACAATGGATAAAGGACAGTCTCTTCCATTAATGATGTTGGACAACTGGATATCCATATGGAAAAGATTAAAATTAAAATCTTATATGGTATACCAAAATATACTTAAAGACTTATATGTAAGACTTGAAACTGTAAACTGACTAGAAGAAAACATAGGGGGAAAGCTCCATGACATTGTTCTGGGCAATGATTTTTTTTGGCTATAAATCCAAAAGCACAAACAACAAAAGCAAAAATAGACAAATGGGATTGCATCAAATTAAAAAGCAGTGTAATCACTGAATGCATGCACTGTATTTTCAGCAAGTACAAAGAGGAATAAGCATTTGCAAACTGTGCCATTTGGGGTTTATTATTTAATCTTTTTACATAATAGTTTTCTTATCAGTGAGAATGGACATGATCAAAATAAGCACATGGGCTTTGCAAAAAGTGCATGGAGATGTTTTTAAAGCATGAGTTTTGTACCTGGTACATTGAAAGCAGCCAAAATGTGATTTCGTTTTTGGTTATAACAAAAATTGTCATGGAAAATCTTCCTGGAGATGCAGATAAATGTATTCACATGAGAACGGTAAGTAGGCATCTCCCAGAGAGTGAGGAAACATGAAAGGGAGAATCTCATTCCAAAAGGAGGATAGCGTTAGCTCATAAAGAGTTCATATTCATTGAACACTTACAATGTGTCAGGCACTATTGTGGAGGGGGTCAGTAAACTACCATCTGGTGCCAAACCCAGCCTATTGGCTGCCTGCTTTTGTAAACAAGGCTTTATTACAACACAGCTATAATCAATTGTATGTGTATTGTCTATGACTATTTTCACACTACAACAGCAGTTAGAGTTGTAACAGAGTATATTTCCTTTATTAGAGACAAAAATATTTATTATCTAGCCCTTTGCGGTAAAGTTTGCTGACCCTTGTATCGTATTAAGGACTACAGGTAAAATTTCTTATTTGATTATCTTTTGGCATCAAGGGAAATAGAAAGGTGTGGTCAGTTGAACAAAGGCAATTATTGGAATTGGTATAGTACCAGGAAACAGACATAAAGAGTGTGTGGTAAAGAATAAAAATTGAGGTAAGAAAGGAAAATGATAGATAGTGCTTAAATATTTCATCCACTAACATTTGAAAATAATGACAAGGAACTTATAAGACCAGGTGGGTCAGATAAAGAATAATTTTCTAAAAATATGTGCACAGCTACCTGCTTCAGTGGCAAAGAACAGATCTTATTCGATTATTTTTCCCATTATAAGTTAATCTTCACATATTTGCTGTTTGTGTACCACCCCCTTTTTTACTGCTTGCTTAGTCAGTATGTGTCTCTCATTCCTAAGCATCTATTTACAAAAAGAAAAAAAAGTCTTCATTCTTGCCAATACTTTCTTCAACACCCCTTCCTATTCCCTCATCCATCTTCAGGATTTATGTGTGTGGGTTATTTTTTTTTTTTTCTTTTTGCCCTATGTTTAGGTCTTATATGAGCTTCTCAATTTTCAAACAGCCACATCCTACGCAAACTCTGACTCTGATTCCAATCTGTCTTGCCAAGATTTTTCTGAGCTTGTGAGTCAGTGTTTAAAATAACCTACAGGAACTGGGCTGTAATGATCTTAGGATATTTTACTCTCAGGAGAGTGTTACTGTTTCCTAAGATGGCAGACATACCTAAGTCAAGAATATCAACTCCAATTCCCCAAAGCAAATCTGTTTGCATTGCAGTTCATTTTCAAGAAGGTTGCAATGCACCTACCTCTAGGAGCTCCCATAACACAATCTTTAGCATAATTTTTGAATCCTCACGAGTGAGATGAAGTCAATGTTTCAGATATATGAACTACACAGATCTAGAGGAGAAGAAAAAAGCAACATTGACTTAGTCTTGAAGGGCTTCCCAAAGGGGAGAAATTGACATTAAAACTGGAAGTGTGAAAAATGCACCATAGTTAAGTACAGCTATAAGGATAATAAAACATGGGAAGATATATAGATATATAGCCTTTGGGACTAATCAAGAATGGTATCAGCATTGTATTCTATCAATTTAGTTCAATTAATGTTTATCTATCTTTTCATTCATTCATTCATTATGTCATTCATCCTATTTCCATTCAGCAATCATTTTAAGCACTAGGCAAGTCAATGGAAGTCTAAAGATAAATAATTCATGGAGTTCAAACCTCAGTGTGGTCAACAAAGCATACACACACACACACACACACACACACACACACACGTACACATATATAATTTATATACACACATTTATACAGCATATTTATATACATAGACAGTAATTGCATAATGGTGACAACTATCATTTACCAAACATCTTATTTTGTTCATTGCCATTCTTGTAACCCAGCAAATTTGATATTCATGTAGCCACAGAGGTTCATAAAGGTTAGCCAAATTGCTCAAGGATACACAGCTTGTAAGTTGCAAAGCTGAAAATTTAGCCAGAGTTTGTCTGTACCTAGAGCTGGCCATATATTTTTCCTCTACATTGTGTTGCCTCTCTGGGAGTTGTAAAAATTGCAACAATTTGAAACATAACCAAAGGATAGAGTTAGCAAAGAAGAAGAGGTGACCAGCAATAGATGATGCCAGACAAGACAGTGAAATGGTTGGTAGGAAAATATTTAGCAAGATTCCTTAAGAACTCATAGTCCTTTGGGAGAGAAAACACTTCCTCCATGAATCAATTAAAGAGCAGGCCTTTCTTTAATTTAGAATATTTCACAACTTATGTTTGAAGTTATGGGCTCCTCAAGCAAATGCTTTTTCCACTAGTTTTTAATCCCTGTCTTGGTCCTCTTCATTATATAATAGGAAGGTTGACCAGAGAGATCTTCTGGCCAGGTTCTCTGTGTACCTTAGATTGGGGTTAATACAGGATAACTAAATTTGACTATATTAAGTTAAAAGAGCCCAGGGTGATTTACATTTTCAATCTTTTCCAGTCTGAATTACAGACAGACACTATGGTCTCTTATTCTGTTCAAGGAGTTCTGCCATGTAAGTAGCAAAAGAATGCTGAGAATAAGTTTAAAATCAAAATAGTGAACTCAGGGATTTAGCTGTACATTAGCATTATTTTTGATGAGATGAAGCCCTAACTAATGAAATGTGCTTCGTGTTGCACTGAAGTTTTTAAGGTCAGTGACATTCTTAGAAGCTATGAAGTTTTCGACATTTTAGGGGCCTCCACATTGGTCTCAGCCAAGGTACCTCAAACTTCAATGGCCACAAAAACCACCTGGGGATCTTGTTAAAATGCTGCTTCTGATTCTGTAGGCCTGAGATTCTGCATTTCTAACCAGGTGGTGCCACTGATGAAACATGGTTTTCTAGTCATCTTGCTTGCTTTTTGTCTTGGAATATATAGTACTAATATATATAATGAAATTTATGTAACACTTGGAATATATCAACTATGAATGGAACATAAATAGTTTGCCCAAAGCAGATTTTATTATATTTCAGGATGCAGTGAGGAAATACAGAGCTGGTCAGGAAATATTCCATACTCATGGCAGTAACTCTGAATTATCTGTGGTGAGAACCAGTTTCCTCCCATTCTGTCTTAGACCAATAGTTAAGAAAATATATAAATCACTAGAAAAAAGATACAAAATTAGTATAAAATATAAGCTTTTAAGTTTTTTTCAAATGCTACATTCAGGGTTTGAAAAGAAAAATTTATGTTTTTCAGGTCTGAAAAGAAAAAATTGCATTTTTTTGGTTTCAATAATCATAAAGTTTTCCTAAGTTCATGTAAAGGTTTTACAATGCTAACTCTCAATTTCTATAACTATTTCCTCACAGACTGGCCCAATATGCAGATTCCACTATGAGTAGCATGGCTCTTGTAATGAGTAGTTCAGTAGGATACATAAATAAGTACATTCACCACAGGATTGCATATGACATGGTATGAGGCTCTGCATACCACAAATACTTAGTAACAACCTGTTAAGTGCTCAGTGATGATATTGGGTCCTTTTCATCTGAGTGACATTGAAATATTTTTATATTCTATATTTCCTTTTTGTTTAGATTCCTTCAGATTGCTCCCTTTGGCCTTTTGTTTAAAAAATGCATCTAAACACCCTGACTATTACTGAATACAGAAAGAAACATAAGGTGAAGGATTACCCATCTTGTGTGAGGTGATAACAGCAGAAAAAACTATTATTTTAAAAGGGCTTGACAGCTTCAGCGGAGAGTTGCCTGATGGCAACAAAGTTAGGAAGATAGTTGTTCTAGTAATGAATAGAAGTAAATATGCTTAAGTGATATGGGAGCAGAAATATGATGATTTCAATGACTTTATCAGGTTCATTATGACTAATAAATAGTCAAAAAATAACACGTGTCATGTTCTCCAATACTGGAGGAGTAAACAATGAAAATATAGGTAGTGTGACATGAGTGAAAGATGAGAACCCATTTTAATATAGACTGGCCAGAGGAGACTAAAATGCCATAATTGATGCTATTACCGTTTTCATTGTAAGAGACATGGAGGGTGGGTAAATTGATTGATTGTGTCTCATAATACAATATAGATGTTTTCTCTCAAACTCATGATCAGAATCAAAAGGAGGCACTGAATAAGAGAATTCGATTGGAGATAATTATGGAGAGGTCATCTCTATAAACTGTGAATTAGAAAAGGTGTAACATACCTGCTGATTTGAACATTTGCCTCCAAAACACCTTTCCCACTCCATGTACCAGTGTACATTCTCTTCAGTGGAAATAAAGTCTGACATATTTGGCTTGAATATTTAATTATTGTGTTACTGGGTATTCTTAACTGTGCCTCTCCACTGCAGCATTAATACAAGATGGGAATAAAGAAACTACTCTTTCCCTTCTTTTACAGAGATCTCTTGCCCAAAGGGGTCATTGGAACCTGCTGGAGATTGTTTTGTTCACAATCCTCTTTATTTCATTTTCTGTCAGTCTTTGAGAAAAGTGAATGTATTGCAATTTAGAAAATTGAGTAACACATTCAGAAACGACAACTCTGTACTTGGTTATGCCAAGAGGATTCCCCAGATAATCTCCAAGATGTAAAGACTTAAGACATCATCAAAAAACAAAGACTGGCTTTGAATATCCTGTAGTTTTTTCAAAATATGACATTTTTGTTTATATTTCTTGACTTTCTTGGGATCTCACTTGATTTTCACATGAATTAGCACTGTAAGAATTTCTTTTCAAACAACGAAATCTCTTGTTATTGTTTACATGTTAAATAATATCAGTTTACTGTAGCTTGTTTCCTGGATACACTTTTTTTTGTGTTGTTGTTGTTCTTGTTTTGAGATGGAGTCTCGCTCTGTCACCCTGGCTGGAGTACAGGGGTGTGATCTCGGCTCACTGCAACCTCCACCTCCCGGATTCAAGCGATTCTCCTGCCTCAGCTTCCCAGGTAGCTGAGACTACAGGCACATGCCACCACGCTCAGCTAATTTTTTTTTTTTTCTATTTTTAGTAGAGACAGGGTTTTACCATGTTAGCCAGGATGGTCTTGATCTCCTGACCTTGTGATCCACCTGCCTCGGCCTCCCAAAGTGCTGGGATTACAGGCATGAGTCACTGCATCCAGCCTCCTGGGTACATTTTCATTAGACAAATAACAAATGGGTTTTTAATTTCTCTTTGACATTCTTTCCTATGACTAGGTGAAGGATGCTGGACAACCAAGACATGGACAGCTAGTTTGGGAGAATCTAATTTCTTCATTGTTTTTTCTTAATACTATTTATTTGGTAGAATCTGATAATGGAATGTACTTTTTGGCATGACCTACATACTATTTATAGGTTTGTGCAAAAGCGATTGCGATTTTTGCCATTGAAAGTAATGGCAAAAAAACACAATTATTTTATTGTAATATATCTTTCTTCTGAGTAAGTTTCATGGTTAAAAGTATTGAAGTCAAACAAATTCTGGTTCTACCCTTTACCAGCCATGAGAACTTAAGAATGCCTTTTTAGCTTTTCTGAACTTTAGTTTTCTCATCTTTGAGATGATCGTAATGACCAAATTTACGTCACAGAGTTTTCCTGAGTGTGAATTGAAATATAACCTTTTAAATTATTACCACAGAATCTGGAATATAATAAACACTCAACAAATAATAGCAACTATTTGTGAGCCTTTATATATTTATAAAATGAATATAAGGTAGGTGGCATTAACTCTCTTTTATCTATAAGGAAATAGGCTAAGAAAGATTAAGTAATTTTAACATCACAAAGCAGGTTAATCCAAAATATTAAGCCAATCCAAGGTATTGTCTTTCTTCTACATCATTCAGCACATAACATTTCCTTTGCAATACTGTAGTTGGTTACCTCTAGTGTCTAGCAGTATCTTTGGGCCTGAATGCCACCTATTCCTCTCACACCTATTGTTTATTTCCTGGATGTAGGAGCTAATGTTTATCCATCTACTAGTCACAGAGCTGTGAATTTACATACATAATTCTGATTTTAGCTATTTCATATCTAAAGTGTATTGAATAAAAATGTGAATTTCACTTCTATTCTACCAAACATATGCAAGGATATTATCTTTTAAATTTTCAGCAACTTGTGGAGCCTGTGAACCACAGAGATATCTGACATCATAGAACTCTAAAAATAAATAGACATGTTTTTCTTTTGCCCTCCACTGCTTCCACCACCATTGGGGATTATTGGCATGATCCCAAATGGTGGCCAGGTATTGGTACAATGTGACTTCGTTGGAGTAATTATGTCCCTAAATCAGGATCAAATAAGAGACTGAGGTCATCCAACAATTCAGATCCTGAATCTTCCCATAATGATCTCCTAGAACTAGCTTGTTGGTAGTAATTAGAAATGACTGACCATACAGCACCTGTAAGGCCAAATAGGACAATCTGACTAAAGCTAAAATGTCAAGAGAAGCTTCCAGTTTGGAAATCAAGGATTAGAATAAAGCCCAAAGGGGTTGGGGTTTTCAATAAACAGAAATAAATTCTTAATCTACATGCAAAGGCATTTGTTCTATCAGGACCAGCGTAAGGAAATCCAGATCGTTCAAGGTCAAAACACTGGAAAACAGAAAATGTCTACTGAACTTCCTTCTAGGGGTGAGTTTGTTTGGCAACTGCTCACCCTTCTGTGATTTCTCTTGGGTTTAGACAGCTGTGGGTTTCCTCTTAAAAGTATAAATGAGGTCTTTTGGTAGCTGTCAATCCAGAGTAATACAAAGTTCTATTTATGGTAGCACTAAAAGAGGGGCCAGTGACTATATATTTAACAAACTAGTAGATATTGGAACCTAATAAGTTATCTCCCCCCAAATCTATCTCAACACCAATTCACCAAGGGAACCTGAATTGCTATTATGAGTTCAGAAGTACCTGTTGCTCTTCTCCATAGCAAAGAGTATATGACTTTCTCAAATCTCAGTGACTAATACCAATTTCTTTGTACCTACTAGAAGTCAACATTGTTCCCAGCAGTAAATCTTAAAAATCAACTGTGTAGTTGCTAGTCTGTATTTTCTGAGTTCACTTCAGGCTCCGCGATTTACTAACCCTGACCCTGAGCAATTTATTTCAATATGTTAATCTCTATATATTTAAAATAGGAATTGTAAGGCTACATGCCTCAGATGAGTGTTGTGAGAGGATAAAATGAGATGAAGCACATGAAACATTCCAAATGATGACTGTCATTAATAGTGTGAGAGAAAAATAAAGTCTTCAAAACAGATGAATGCATCAGGAATTGGCATGAAAATAAGAGGCCAAATAGTACTCTGAAAATTATATGAGAGAGCAACATTTTCTGATGTAAGAGTACAAGACAATCTCACATGAAATGGGTAAATAATACAATGATCATTTCTTTAAACAATTAATTCTGAGAAAAACATTAAATTATAAAAAATAATTAAAAGTACTCATTTAAAACATGTGTTCAAAGTGAGAAATTGACAAGAAGAAAAAGCAGAACATCAAAAGAAAGAGAGCTATTGTCTCTCACCCAGCAATGAGCAAAAAACCACTTTAAAACTTTTGCTAAACCACTGTAATGAATCCATCCCATCATCTCTGAAAATCCCTTTCTAAATCATCACGGAAATAAAATTCTCTGGAGTTTAAGAAATAGTATTTTGGTGAGAAGAAGTTTCATAACTTTAGTAAGACTGGGTATTGAAGCTATAAAAGGGTGTTTTTGAGATAATGCTGCCTTGCTCAAAGAGTATTTCCAAGAGACTTCATTTGGGAAATCTAATCTACAGAAACAAGTAATCAGGATTTATATATAAAGAAATTCATTTCAGTATTTTTATGGCAACAAAAATAAATTGAGATTATGCAGAAAGATAGCATGGCAAAAGGATATATAATAATTCATCATATGAAATATTATGTAACTATTAAAAACAATATATTAGATAAATATACATTAATAAGGGCAGGAAACAAAAAGGAAAGAAGAGTGGGAAAAAAGAAAAGAAGTGCTATCCATGAATTTCTAAACTTGATAAATCAAGAAGCCCATTTCAACACATCAGGAAAACCAGGACGTTTTTCCGCAGGGTTTATGAAAAATGTTCTGTGTTGCTGGTTTTCTGAGTTTATTTTTAACTTTTTTATTGTTTTTATTTACTTATTTATTTTTTGAGACAGTGTCTCAAAAATAGCCCTGGCTGTTTGCAGTGGAGCGATCTATAGCCCAGGCTGTAGTGCAGTGGAGTGATCTTGGCTCACTGCAACATCCACCTTCAGGGTCCCAATTCAAGAAATTCTCTTGCCTTAGCCTTCTGAGTAACTAGGGTTACAGGCATGTGCCACCATGCCCAGCTAATTTTTGTATTTTCAGTAGAGACGGAGTTTCACCATGTTGGCTAGGCTGGTCTTGAACCACTGACCTCATGATCCATCCACCCTGGCCTGCCAAAGTGCTGGGATTACAGGCTTGAGCCACCATGCCATCCGGCCAGTTTTCTAGAATTTATTACATGATTTAAAGCTACAGCACTCATTGACTATTGAATGAGAAGCAGCATCCTCACTTAGATATCTGTAAAACTTCTTAATTTATTCAATATCAGCCTATCTACTTACATGTGTGCATAGTTCCCAGCTGTAAATTGGTAGTCCTTGGACTCTGGAAGAATTAACTCTTCATTTGAGAATATGATTTAAAAAAAGAACATAGTACATATACACAAATATAACTGAGGGAATCTGTGTGACAATGAGGCCGACAAGGAGAACCAAGATAGGAGACAGAGCTCTGATGATATTGTTGGATAGGCCTGTGCTGAAATTCAGCTCAATTTTTGGGTGTTCAGATAAAATAAGCCAGTACATTCTACTCTGAGTATATTTGGGTTGGGTTTCTGAGACTGCAGGTAAATAACTTTTTTAACTAGTAGGAAGAAGAGATGGGTAAAGGTGTGGTTAGGTATCGATTTGGTGGCAGAAAGTTGAAATAATACCAATCTGTTGGCATCAGTTTTTTATGTTAAAAGAAGTTAAGGTAGTTCCTGAGAGATGAAAAGGATTATGGAGTTGAGTGTAACAAAGAAAATTTGAAAGGAGTGGGAGATTGCTGAAGAAAGAAATAAAATTGTAATTCCCTGGTTAAATTAATTTCTCAAGATCTATTTTCAAACAGACATTTCTTATTTTATTCAAAAACATAAAAGCCTAGCAACCTAGCAACTATTTAAAAGACAATTAGAAAATATCCAAGGAGATCTCCTAGCTCCAACTGAGGTACCAGGTTCATTTCAACAGGTCTGGTCAGATGGTGAGCAAAGCCAAGATAGAGCAGACCTAGGTAGGGAGGGGTGCTGCTTCACCCAGAAAGTGCATCTGACTGGTGAGTCGGGGGCTCCCCTCCAGCATCCCAGTCCAGAAATGGTGCTTCCCCCAAAGCCTCAGCAATCCACAGAACAGGGGATCTTTGCCAGTCAAGCACTGGGAATTACAAGCGTAAAGTTAAATAATAATCCAGGATGGTGCCCTGGATTGTCACACAGATCTAAGCAAACCCATAAGCCTATAAGTGGGCAGGGGAGAGCCTGCAGACTGAGCTATTGCCCCCCTCCCCCCCACAGAGAGAGGAAGCTGAAAATGTGAAGACACATGGTACAGCTGGGTGTGTCCCTCCCCTCCCCAACAAATCCCAGCAGGCTGAAGCACTAACTCTAGGGGTATCACAGTCAGTGCCTGGTCTGAGCTGGCCCTTGAATGATCCAGCTCTGTGGAGGAAAGGGGCAACCCACCATTAAGGAGGTGGGACTAGGCTTCATGCTTTAACAAAAAACACAGGAAGCCTATGTAGCAATGGGACGGTGTCCTTGACAACCCAGCAGTGCCTCCAGGTCAGCAGTATGAGGGGCACCCACCATTAAAGAGGCAGGCCTAACCTCCCAGTGTAAAAAAAAAAGACACAGGAAGCCTACCTAGCAAGCTGAAGGAGGCCCTGGAAACTCAGTAGCTCTTCAACAGGCAGACAAGTGAGCTCATCAAGCAGCTCCCTGAGATCCGAGCTAGATAAATCCATGAAGATGGGAAAAAACCAAGCAAAAAAGATGAAACCATCAAAGATGAGAACGCCTCTTTTCCTTCAAAAAATCATGACTCCCCACCAACATAGAAACACAACATGACCAAGAAAAAGTTCAAGGAACTAATAGAAACAGGCTTCAGATGGTGGGTAATAACAAACTTTTTTGAGCTAAAGGAACACGTTCTAGCCCAATGCAAAGAAACCAAAAACCTTGAAAAAACGTTAGACAAAATGCTAACCAGAATAACTGGTTTAGAGAAGAACATAAATGACCTGATGGAGCCGAAAAACACAGTATGAGAACTATGTGAAGCAAACACAAGTTTTAATAGCCAAATCGATCAAGCAGAAGAAAGGATACCAGAGATTGAATATTAACTCAATGAAATGAAAAGAGAAGGCAAGACAAGAGAAAAAAGAGCAAAAAGAAATGAACAAAGCCTGCAAGAAATATGGGATTATGTGAAAAGACCTAATCTACACTTTACTGGGGGCTAATATTCAACATCATTAAAGAAAAGAACTTTCAACCCAGAATCTCATATACAGCCAAACTAAGCTTCATAAGGGAAGAAGAAATAAAATCCTTTATGCACAAGCAATTACTGAGAGATTTCATCACCACCAGACCTGCCTTAGAATAGCTCCTGAAAGAAATATTAACACAGAAAGGAACAAGTACCAGCCACCACAAAAGCATACCAAATGGCAAAGACCAAAAATGCAATGAAGAAACTGAGTCAACTAATGGGCAAGAAAACCAACCAGTAACAAAATGGCAGGATCAAATTCACACATAACAATATTAACATTGAATGTAAATGGTCTAAATGCCTCAATCAAAAGACACAGACTGGCAAACTGGATAAAAGGTCAAGACCCATTGGTTGCTGCATTCAGGAAACACACCTAACGTGCAAAGACACATATAGACTCAAAATAAAGGGATGAAAGAAGATTTACCAAGCAAATGTAGAACAAAAAAAAAAGCAGGAATTACAATCCTAGTCTTTGATAAAACAGACTTCAAACCAAGAAAGATCAAAAGAGACAAAGAAGGGCACTACATAATAGTACAAGGATCAATACAACAAGAAGGGCTAACTACCATAAATATATATGCACCCAACACAGGAGCACCCAGATACATAAAGTAAGTTCTTAACACCCTAAAAGGAGATTTAGACTCCCACACAATAATAGTGGGAGACTTCAATACTTCACTGTCAATATTAGACAGATCAACAAGACAGAAAATTACCAAGGACATCCAAGACTTGAATGCAGACCTGGACCAAGCAGGCCTAATAAACATCTACAGAATACTCCACCCCAAATTCACAGAATATACATTCTTCTCAGCACCACATCCCACTTACTCTAAAATGGACCACATAATTGGAAGTAAATCACTCCTCAACAAACAGTCTATCAGACCACAGCACAATCAAATTAGGACTCAGAATCAAGAAACTCACTCAAATCCACACAGCCACTTGGAAACCGAACAACTTGCTTCTGAGTGTCAACTGGATAAACAATGAAATGAAGGCAAAAATAAAGATGTTCTTTGAAACCAATCAGAATGAAGACACAACTTACCAGAATCTCTGGGACACCCTTAAAGCAATGTCAAGAGGGAAATTTATAGCAATAAACGCCCACATGATAAAAAAGGAATGATCTAAAATCGACACCCTATCATCAAAATTGAAAGAGCTATAGGAGTAAGATCAAAAAAATGCAAAAGCTAGCTGAAGACAAGAAATAGAACTAAGATCAGAAAAGAACTGAAGGAGATAGAGACACAAACAACCTTACAAAAAAATCAATAAATCCAGGAGCTGTTTTTTGAAAAGATCAATAAAATACACAGACCACTAGTTTGGCTAATAAACAAGAGAGAAGAATCAAATAGATAATAGTAAAAAATGATAAAGGAGATATCACCACTGATTCCACAGAAATACAAACTACCATCAGAGATGACTACAAACAACTCTATGCACACAAACCAGTAAATCTGGAAGAAATGGATAAATTCCTAGACACTTGCACTCTACTAAGACTAAACCAGGAAGAAGTTGAAACCCTGAATAGACCAATAACAAGGGCTGAAGTTGAGGCAGTAATCAATAGTCTATCAATCAAAAAAAGTCTGGGTCCAGACGGGTTCACAGCTGAATTCTACCAGATGTACAAAGAGGAGCTGGTTCCATTCCTTCTGAAACTATTCTAAACAATACAAAAAGAGGGAATCCTCCCTAACTCATTTTATGGACCAACATCATCCTGATACCAAAACCAGGCAGAGACCCAACTAAAAAAGAAACCTTCAGGCCAATATCCATGATGAATATAGATGCAAAAATCTTCAATAAAATACTGGCAAACCGATTGCAACAGCACATCAAAAAGCTTATTTATCACAATTAAGTAGGCTTCATCCTGGAAATGTAAGGCTGGTTCAACATACCCAAGTCCATAAATGTAATCCATCACATAAATAGAACCAAAGACAACAACCACATGATTATCTCAGTAGATGCATAGAAGGCCTTCGACAAAATTCAACAGCCCTTTATGCTAACAACTATCAATAAACTAGTTATTGATGGAATGTATCATAAAATAATAAAAGCTGTTTATAACAAACCTGCAGCCAATATCATGCTGAATGGGCAAAAGCTGGAAGCATTCCCTTTGAAATCAGGCACTAGACAAGGATTTCTTCTCTTACCACTCATATTCAATATACTATTGGAAGTTCCAGTCAGAACAATCAGGCAAGAAAAAGAATTAAAGGGTATTTAATTAGGAAAAGAGGAAGTCAAATTGTCTCTATTTGCAGACAACATGATCGTATATTTGGAAGACCCCATCATCTCAGCCCAAAATCTCCTGAAACTGATAAGCAACATCAGCAATGTCTCAGGATACAAAATCAATGTGCAGAAATCACAAGCATTCCTATATACCAAGAACAGACAAACAGAGAGCCAAATCAAGAGCAAACTGCCATTTACAATTGCTACAAAGAGAATAAAATACCTAGGAATACAACCAACAAAGGATGTAAAGGACCTCTTCAAGGAGAACTAGGCATCACTGCTCAACGAAATAAGAAAGGACACAAACAGATGGAAAAACATTCCATGCTCATGGTTAGGAAGAATATTGTGAAAATGGCCATACAGCCCAAAATAATTTATAGATTCAATGCTATCCCCATCAAGCTACTAAGGAACTTCTTCACAGAACTGGAAAAAAAACACCTTAAATTTCATGTGAAACCACAAGACAGCCCAAATAGCCAAGACAATACTAAGCAAAAAGAACAAAGCCAGAGGCATCACACTGCCAGACTTCAAACAATACTACAAAGCTACAGTAATCAAAACAACATGGTACTGGTACCAAAACAGAGACATACACCAATGGAACAGAACGGAGGCCTCAGAAGCAACACCACAAATCTGTAATTGTCTGATATTTGACAAACCTAACAAAAACAAGCAATGGGGAAACAACTCCATGTTTAATAAATGGTGTTGGGCAAACTGGTTAGCCATGTGCAGAAAGCAGAAACTGGACCCCTTCCTGACATGTTACACTAAAATTAACTCCAGTTGGATTAAAGACTTAAACATAAAACCTAACGCCATAAAAACTCTAATTAGAAAATCTAGGCAAAACTATCCAGGACATAGGCAAAGGCAAGGTCTTCATGACTAAAACACCAAAAGCAATGGCAACAAAAGCCAAGATAGACAAATGGGATCTAATTAAATTTCAGAGCTTCTGTACAGCAAATGAAACAGTCATTAGAGTGAACCAGCAACCAACAGAATGGGAAAAAATTTTTGCAATCTACCCATCTGACGAAAAGCTAATATCCAGAATCAACAAAGAACTAAAACAGATATACAAGAAACAAACAAACAAACCCATTCAAATGTGGGTGAAGGATGTGAACAGACACGTCTCAAAAGAAGACATACATGAGGCCAACAAACATGAAAAAAAGCTCATCACCACTGGTCATTAGGGAAATGCAAATCAAAACCTCACTGAGGCATCATCTCACACCATTTACAATGGCGATCATTAAAAAATCTGGAGACAACAGATGCTGAGAGGATGTGGAGAAATAGGAACACTTTTATACTGTTGTTGGGAGTGTAAATTAGTGCAACCATTGTGGAAGACAGTGTGGCGATTCCTCAAGGATCTAGAAATAGAAATGCTATTTGACCCAGCAATCCCATTACTAGGTATATACCCAAAGGACTACAAATTGTTCTATTATAAAGACACATGCACACTTATGTTCATTGCAGCACTGTGTACAATAGCAAGGACTTGGAACCAACCCAAATGCCCATCGGTGACAGACTGGACAAAGAAAATGAGGCACATACACACCATGGAATACTACTCAGCCATTAAAAAACGATGAGCTTGTGTCCTTTGTAGGGACATGGATGAATCTGGATACCATCATTCTCAGCAAACTGACACAAGAACAGAAAACCAAACCACATGTTTTCACTCACAGGCGGGTGTTGAACAATGAGAACATGTGGACTCATGGAGAGTCCACACACTGGGTCAGTTGGGGTGGTTAGGGGAGGGACAATATGGGGTAGGGAAAGAGAGGAGGGATAACCTAGGGAGAAATGCCAGATATAGATGAAGGAGGAATGGAGGCAGCAAACCACCTGGTTATGTATGCACCTATGCAACAACTCTGCGTGATCTGCCCATGTACCCCAGAACCTAAAGTACAATAAAAAATACATATATCTGAAATCCTACAACCTTAGGACAATTTTTTTTACTATCTAATCTCTTGTCATGAGCAATATTATTCTGTGTGGCAAAGAATTTGTGATTTTGTGGTCTTCCCTTTCTCATTTAACTAGAACTCATATTGTACATGTAATTATTGTCTTAATAAGTAGATTGATTAACAAATAAAGTGAAAATCTATTACTTCCCGGTTTTACTTGCTACAAAAATATGAATATTATTTCCTTAGGTATATTATTATCATTTTAAATACTCATATATTTTATTTTTTAATCAATACAATCATGAATGTCTTCATATACAATGGTAAATATGGAATTTCACATTTCTTTCCCTTATAGTCACTCATTGGAAAATATTTCCAATATATTTAATCACTATTCCCTGTAGGATACTTCTTCAAAAGATGTCACCAACAGCTTGAATTCTATTTCCTAGTTCCTGTGGATGCTATTTAGTCATGGCATATATTTAGTCCCTTTCCCCCTAGGCTACTTCTTCAAAAGATGCCACCAGCAACTTGAATTCTGTTCCCTAGTTCTTATTCCCTATATGAATCATTCTCATTTGTGTCACCATACTGTGATGACAAAAAGACACTTGACAAGAAAAATATCAAGTACATTTTTCAGCCAGTTTCCAACAACTGTACTTACGAAACTGCAGTAACCTTAAAATATATCTATATTCTTATCAAATTTACATAGATTCATCTTTCTAAAACAGTGCAAAAAGAAGGACTATCGGTAACCAATACAATACAAACAGGGAAGCATTTCTATGTTACATGTGGACCCAAGTATAAATACTGCTGCCAATACTACTACATGCTAAAATATTTTATCTCTAAGTATAATCTCCTTGTTGATATCAACTTTTATGGGAAGAATAACAATATGCACTTATACAGCCCATTGAATTTTCCAATGCACATTTGTTTAAAAGAGAAAGCCTTGCCATGTTTCCTAGTCTGCACTTGAATTCCTTTGCTCAAGGGATCCCACCCGCTGAGTCTCCTGAGTAGCTGGGGCTACAGACATGTACCACTGTGCCTGGCTCCAACTTCAGCTTTCTGTGTTCTTCCGTACAATCATCCTAGGGAGCAAACATGACCATTAGTCTGCTTCTTCAGATGTAAAAACTGAGGTTCAAAGACATTTATTGATATATCTAAGATCACACAGCAAAGAAGTAACTGCCCCAATACCTACTTTTTCTATTATATAACACTGCTAAAAGTTAGGGAGACAGATGTGAATTCAAATGCTTGCTTCAAAATTTATTGCTTGTAATTCTAAGCAAATTCACATATTTATGCTGGTCTCTGAAATTTTAGACAACATTATCTACACTGTGGATCTGGTAAGGATTTGGTATCACTCCTCTGAAATCCATTAATGTAAAGTCATCAACTACATTTTATTGACAATTGTGGTGGATGCTTTTTAACCTCCTGCTGTATTTGTCATTATCTTTTTCTTACTGAAGTGCTCCATTCTTTTTATTTTTGAGACATCTTAATATCATAATCACTTTTACTCAGTCTTCCTAAATGTTTTGTTTCCCCACAAAGTTCCATTCTTCACTCTGTCCCTGAGTAATCTACATCTCCCGATATAATCTCACCCTCTGCATGCCTTGATCCATGTGTTGCTATTCGACTGTATTTGGCTGAATTGTTTCTTCCAAAAAGATATGTCTAAGTGCTAACCTGAGCACCTGAGAATATGACTTTATTTGTAATAGGGACGGGGGCAGAGAAATTCAAGGCAGAAAAGGGCAGGTCTCTGGCGAAATTCCACCCTCAAGCCAAAAAGCCTAAAAATGTGACCCAAAGTGAGAACTTCTATCCCTGTTTCCTGGTTCAAATGTTGCCTTTTCCTAAACCCCGCATGGCCCCACCCTGCCCCATCCTGTGCTTATAAAGACCCCAGACTTAGCTAGTAGATGGGACTGCAGCTGGACATCAGAGAGAAGTGACTTGACGTTGGAAGGATGGCTTGATGGTTTAACTTTGGAGACAAATCTGACTGGAGATGGCTGGACTTTGGGGAAAGATTATCTACCCACACAGTCCCCTTTCCAGTTTCCCTTCCTGCTCACAGCCACTTTCATCAGCAATAAAATTGCCCACATTTACCATACATCAATTCATTTGTGCAGCCTTATTTTTTTCTGGATGACAGACAAGAGCTTGGGAGCCACTTTGTGGATATGAAAGGCTGTCACACAGACTCTTTGCACACACTAACTCAGGGCAACCACCTCATGCAGAAAAGCAAAGGACTCACCAAGCTGTTAACACTTAAGCTGTCCACAGATGGCAGAGCTAAAAAGCACTGTAACACACCCTCTGTGTCTTCAGAAGTCGCAGGCACCCCCACCTGGATACTGCAGTGGGGCCTGCATGGAGTGTGCTCCTGCTGTGGCTGAAGTGCCCGGCTGGTTCCTGCACCTGCTCACCTGTGTGCTCCCTCCTGCAAGGGGTGGAGTACAGTGGGTTCAAGTGAGTGGAGTTTGGTTTTGCCAGCACCAAAGTGGCTGACCAGTTCCAGAACGCATTCACTCCAGTTCCCACATTCGTTTGCTTGTGTGCTCCCTTCCGTGAGGAGTTGACAGTGGTGGGCTAAGTAAATGAAGCACCCCTGTTGTGAGTCCTGCAAAGAGGTCAGAAAAATCCTGCTTCTTCTGGAAATAAAGTTTTTGCAGATTTAATTAAGAATCTCAAAACAAAATCATCCTGGTAGTAGGGTGGTCTCTAAATCTAATGACTTGTGACTTTAAAAAAAGAGGACACACAGATGTAGAGAAAAAGGCAATGTGGCAATGTGAAGATGACAGTAAAGATTGGAGTGATACGTCTACAGACCAAGGAATGTCAATGATTGTCAGTAATTATCGGAAGCAAGAAAAATGATATAGAACAACCTCTCCCCAAGAACCTACAGAAGGAACCAACCCTGATGACACCTTGATTTCAGATTCCTAGTTTCCAAAACAGTGAAAGAACACATTTTCTTGTTTTCAGCCACCTAACCTCTGGTAATTTGCCATAGCAGCCCTAGAGAAGAATATATTCCTTACCTTACCTTTCTAGCCCAATTTATTGGCTACATCAATGATCATGTCCCCAGACATGTAAACCTGTTTGTCAAAAGCTGAGATTTTTAATTGCTATCCCAAAACCTGCTCTGTTCACTATGTTAGAAAAGGGCCAGACTGGCCAGGCGTGGTGGCTCACACCTGTAATCCCAGCACTTTGGGAGGCCAAAGTGGGAAGATAACCTGAGGTCTGCAGTTCAAGACCAGCCTGGCCAACATGGAAAAACCCCATCTTTACTAAAAATACACACACACACACACACACACACACACACACACACACACACACAAATAGCCCGACGCAGTGGTGTGCGCCTGTAGTCCCAGCTTCTTGGGAGGCTGAGGTGGGAGAATCGTTTGAACCCAGAAGGCAGAGGTTGCAGTGGGCCGAGATCATGCCACTGCACTCCAGCCTGGGTGACAGGGTAAGACTCTTGTCTCAAAAAAAAAAAAGAAAAGGGTGAGATCATGTGTAGTCACACAAATATTATCACTTAAGTAATTACTTCTGTTCCTAGGGCTTCAGTTCAACCAGAAGTCTATGCAAATAACTATCAGATATATGTCTATAATCCTGATCTGCATTTCTAGCTCTGAATCAGTAAACTCTGCTACTCAACAATTCTTTCTCCTTGGCATTTGAAAGAACACTGATACCTGATATAACAAAAGCGCAAATTGTAATCATTCCTTCACCCCAAGCACAATCCTTTTGGTTCTCTAAACCAACTTTCTGAGTGTCTCCTGCTGAGAAAATATATATGAGCTTAAAAAAAAAAAAAAAACAGAAACCTAGGAGCCATCCTTTACACTTAATTCTCCCTAAGCCATTTTCAAAGTATAGCCCACTTATATTCAATAACACTTTCATGTGTTAACTTCTATCTCTGCTAACACTTCTTTGTAACCCACTTCTGTCATATCTTCCCCCCCTTTCTTTCAATAGCCTCTGGCTCAGTGAACTACAAATATTTTTGCTTTTTCCAACAGCAAATCCAAAGAAAAATGAGATTGGTCATTTTGATCACAAAGGTGATCACATTTCACCTCAACACATCTACTTCTACTCTTTGAAATACCTGAATGGATTCCTGTCACTTTTACCCAAAACTTAAACAAGTCCGCAAGACCCTAATTCTTGAGGACTTGTTCAAGTTTTGGATAAAAGAGTCGGGCCGAATTCTTCAACCTCTAGTCAAAAAGCACATTCCTGTTTTCCACCCACAATGCGATACTGTCAGCTTTAAAAATGCATCATGCTGAATTCTGAATCTCATCTGTTTGGGATGCACTTTCTCCTGCTTCTTGACTGATAATACCTACTATCTTAGACTTCTTAGCCTAAAGGTGACTTTCTTAGAAGAGACTTTCTTATTGCCCTAGACTAGTTCAGGCTCACCTATTCCATGTTCTCCTAGCATTATTTTTCTTTATTCTATAGAAGTCTTCATAGAACTCTACATTTATGTGTGTGATTATTGGATTAATATTGATCTGATCTCATACTCAGACTATGAGAATGTGCCTTTCTTCTTTATTGTATTTCCATTGTCTTTGCCAAGCATAAAAGACTGGCAAGAGGAGAAGCTAAAATAATTGTTGAACAGATGCTATTAAATGAATGTGCCAAACATGCTTGGTGTGGGTATGAAACCATGAACACATCAATCACCATCTCTGAAATTATACAACTTTGATCTACAGAGATTTTTAGAAATACCAATTTCCATTTCAGAGTGGGAAGTTGGGACTTTGATTCAAAAGATGGCAGCATGGTGCAAGGTAGCAGAATGAGGCATAAACTGGAGTTCCAGTTAACTGTCTATTATCCAGCACTAAACTGCTTCACTGCAATGGAGGGGTGCAGAAAAACTGAGCCCTTCCATGGGGACACTGCTAATTTGTGGAAATGTTCAACATCCAGGACTGCTTGTATGTTTCTTCCAGAGAGATATTTATTACTACCAGTGAAGAGAAATACAATAAAAACAATTATTCAAAAACCAATTTCTCTGGTCAGTTCCGTTATACACTGCTGCTACTCTCATGAATATTTGTGTTTTAAATAAGTGCTTTTTCATTCTAACACCTTCTGCTGCTGTGTGATTTCAAAGCTGAGAAAACAGGTTACCTGGCTGTATTGATGAAGAGATCTAATATATTTTCTTAGAGGATTTTATTTCCAGTGTGTTCAAATGTTACTTGTTTATGAAGAAAAATTTCCCATTTTTATTGAGAGTACAATGTCTTTCAGTAGGAAAAAGAGGGCCTACAGTAATTTTAAGTAGCAAATGAGGTTGGACAATTGGGAAGAACAGGCCATGAAATGTACCTCTAGACAAATCTAGAGAAATAATTTTATGATTAAATCAGGGCTAAAAATCAGAAAGCTAGTTTCTTCATCCGAATTTTTTAAAATTATCATGGTGAACAGGATTTCATTCCTGAGCCTGAGCTGTAGCTACGGCACTTTTCAGCTGTCAAGTCTTGTCTACTTTAACTTTTGGGGTTTCTCTTTCCTCAGGTCTTACATGATGACAAGAATTCCAGGTCTAGCTTTCTCTGAGGAGGGTTAGGCATCTCTTATTCAGCAATAAATTTGAAAATATGGTATACATGATCAAACAATATACATGTCAGTAGTAAGATTTTATTACTATGATAAGCCAGACTCACCCTTTCACTTCTTTATGTGCCTAATTTCTATGTATACATTAGATCTGCCTTAAATATTCTTTCATCTAGGATTTTTTCCTTGCCTCTGACCTACCCTTAACCATGTCTGTGGTGTCCTCTGAATCATAATTTTCCTGGTAATTGTGCATTTATTTCCCTGTCTTCTTCATTAGACAGAAAACACCTTAAATATGATGAGCTTTCCTATCTTACAAACCACTCTACCATCAGTTCTTTTTCTTATTAATATTAACTCATATGCTGTTTCTTTAAATGTAATCATTTTATTTGCCCTGAACTCCAGCAGGTCTTCCACTCTATCATTACCCAGTTTACTTTCATGATGAAAACCACTCCCTTACAGAACACCTAGTAAATATTGAGTACTCAATACACACTTTTAGATGTAGGCATGGTTAAAACAACGGAAAATATAAGTCTGTAAAAGTATTGTCTAAATAGAATATCACAAAATAGCATGGCCAGGAGTTATTTTATTTTTGGTGTTCAGTGAAAGAGAGAGAATTTAAATTTGACAAATTATTAGCACAAATTCGTAAGTCCCACCCCTAAATATCTATGCCTGTAGAGCTATTCACCTGTTACTATCAAATCAGTTCTTTTTCTTATTAATGTTAACTCCTATGCTGTTTTTTAAATGTCATCATTTTTACCAAAGGATTAAAGAAATAAGATTAGTAATCATCTTCAACTGGTGACACAGTTGATTTGTAGTTATATTTAGCATTACCTTGGGGACCATGTTCCCACAAGTCCCAAATGCCACTCTCTTCCCTCTGTGGCCTTGTAAACAGATCTATTGATATTGCCTCTTCATTTCAGTTGCCCACTCCTAGAAAATGAATAGGCATGGTTTTACCACAAGGCCTTTATACGGACTAATTAGCTAATGTTTGCAGAGTGCCTCCAAGATAATAAGTACTGTGGAGATGCTAAGTGCCATTTTGATGAAGCTGTGCCTATGGCATACCCCCAGACAGAAACGGCTTGAGAATGTGTTGCTGTGCAAAGCTGAGTGGGATGGTACAGGAGTTCCTCCTAGAATGCAACAACTTACACCGAAAAGACAAAGATTTCTGAAAATATACGCCTGAGATGACTTTCTCTGAAGCAGGTGAAACTTTGAGAGTAGTCATGGCTAAATAAAAAGATGCCTATCACTCTAAGTCAGAAGCACAATTTTCTTCTACTGCCTGCTTCCCTAGGGAACTAGAAAAATATAAATGGCTGCTATGGAACTTCGGGCTTTCTAAGAACAAGAGAATTTAATTTCCTTCTCTATATGAGGACTCTGCCTGGTTGCCTGATCTGGAAGTGTCTTGCCCTGATCTCAACCCAATCCTTCTTCAATGCAACCAGGATATGTATGCTAGAGCCAGGGCAAAAAAGAACATGACAGAAGGCTTGAGCCCCTAACCTGCATCCTTTACTCCTTCCTTCCTGACTTTCTGTATTTTGTCCATTCTTCCAAAAGTATTACTGATTTTCTACTACTTTCAGATACTGTTCTAAGTAGAGACATAAGAGAGAATGGAATGAAGAAAGAAGCTCTTTTTTCTTGGATGTCCATGAACTCATCTGGATGTCCAGTTTTTTCCTAAGTATATGTCCTTCTTCTTCAAAGTGAATTATGATTCATGAAGACATAGTTTATTTTGACTTAAAAGAGATTTTGAAGAACCTTATTTAACAGATGATAACTCTGAGATGTGTATGTGTGCATGTGTATTATCACCAGTACCAATACTACTGCTAACACTAATAGTGGTAATAATATTGAAGATGATTAAAATAATGATAAGTAGAATGATGAGGTTGACGAAGATGATGATGCCAAGCCCAATTTACCATAAGGCCTAGATTTGTAGTAGGTATCCTCAAATCGTATTTGTATATTGAGAAAGCTTCTCCTTCTCCTTCTATGGAAAAATGCAGCTCTTCTGAAATACATTCCATCAGATTATACCATCTAGTTATCCTTTTATGTGGAGTCATACAGACCTTTCAAATGTTCTTTAACCTTTGAAGGTTTTCATACTGAGTCACTATATCCTTGATGACTTGAACATTTACAGATGTGATTTACTCGACAATTTAGTATCTCAGTTCTTGATTGTCTCAACTCAAACTCTATTTTTCTTTACACTTCTTTAGCTACTGTTTCAATAAATGTACACTAGACTTTATTATGATCTGTAGCTGCACCACCTTTAAAATCTCAATTTCAAGCATCAAAATGTATGATGAAGATTCCAACTAACTTACTCTGCCCCCTACACTCTGACAATTAATCACTTTCAGCTTTAGTCCAATTCATTGATCTTACTGCTTATTTTATTTGCCCTGAGCTCCATCAGGTCTTCCACTCTATCATTATCCAGTTTACATTCATGATGAAAACCACTCCTTTACATACACTTTTAACTCCCATTCTTTACCCCTCTCATCTTCCTTCTCCTTCCTCACTTTGATTGTATTCATCTGTCAAAATCTCACTCTTCACCTATGCTTTTCCTATTACTGAACATAATAGGAGAAAACACATAGCCATGCTCTTTAG
>NW_022436954.1:21315011-21321225 GCF_009761245.1 Sapajus apella
TTTTTTTTTCAGACGGAGTTTCGCTCTTGTTACCCAGACTGGAGTGCAGTGGCACGATCTCGGCTCACCGCAACCTCTGCCTCCTGGGTTCAAGCAATTCTCCTGCCTCAGCCTCCCGAGCAGCTGAGACCACGGGCGTGTGCCACCATGCCCAGCCAATTTTTGTATTTTTAGTAGAGACAGGGTTTGACCACATTGACCAGAATGGTCTCGATCTCTTGACCTCGTGATCCACCCGCCTCGGTCTCCCAAAGTGCTGGGATTATAGGTGTGAGCCACCACACCCGGCCTTTAGTGTTTGAATTTATGACCACAAGCTACAGATAAGAACTCATCTGCTAGCCAATTCACCCTCTCACTTTCTACTCCTTGTTGACTGATAGTCTTATGTCTTATTTTGCTGAGAAAATAGAAGCAATTGTAAGTGAACTTATCTAATTTGCCCACCACCAAATCTATCTGCATCTATACCAAAGCATTTATCTTCATTCCTGTTACAATGAATGAACTCTACATTCCTAAGAATAATTCTTACATTTGTACACTGATTCTTACATTGTCATCTATGTAGGAACATGGTTCTGAAATTAAGTACTCTTGTTTGTCATCAATTTATCTTTTTCTACTGATTATGTCCATCAGAAAGAAAATTTACTGTAATATGTCCCATCAAAAAATAAAACAAAACAAAATACCTACACTCATTGTTTCATGAAGCATCTGCAAATATCTGATCATTTCTCTGCTCCATTTTATAGCAAATCTTCTCAGGAGTGTAGCCTGACCTAATTTTCTTTTCATCTAACCTTTTCTCTTGAATGAACTCTCTTCAGGCTTTACTCCCTACAACTTCACTGAAATTACCCTTGTCACAAGAGACCACCATCTTGCCAAACTCAAATGCCAAATCTTAGTTCTTGTTGACCTCTCAATAGCATTTTACAAAACAAATGTCTTTCTTGAAACATTTTCTTCACTTGACTTCTGGAGCATGGAATTCTGGACTTTTTTTATTTTTATTTTTTTTCTGCATCATACACACCTCCTTTTCAGTATTCTTAACCGGCCTCATTTCATTTCCTTTATTAATAAATGTTGGATATTCCAGGTTCCAGTCTTGGAATTCACCTCTCCTTTATCTTCACTAGTCCATGAGATGAACTTTTCTAATTGTATGCTTTTAAATATCATCTACCTGCTGAACATATAGTTCTAGCTGTATACATCTCCCAAGTTACAAGCTTATATATACAACTTTCCACTCACCAGCCCCTTGCAATTGTAGTCTACCTCTCAACTATATCATTTCCAAGGCAGAACTCTTCATTGTTCACTACAATTTTTTTTCTCCCTCTTTCTTATTTTAGTGATGAGCATCACCATGTACACAACTACTTGTCCCAAGAAACTTATTGCCATTTTTAACTATTCTCATTTTCTTAGTATACACTTATTCCAGCCAATCTGATACTCCTGCTGGATTTATCTTCAAAATATATCCTGAAGCATTTTCCCCCATAAAAAAGCCACTTTTATCTATCACTAATACTGGTATGAAGGCCTCTGAAGTGGCCTCCCTGCTTTCATGTTTGTCCACTTCAGTCAATCAACCTCAAAGCAGCCAAAGTAAATTTTGTAAAATTTATCATGTTCATGCCACACTTCTCCTCAAAATCCTGCAATGGCTTTCCATACTGTTTAAAAAGTGCTATATCATCTGGCTCCATGTATGTCCTCCAGTGTCCTTTCTTAGCACTTTAGATTTTGGCCTTCTTGTTATTAAAATACATCACACTCACTATTGCCTCAAAAGTTTTGCATTGTTGTTCCTCTTGCCTCAACATTCTTTAGTAGACTGATCTTCATATATTTCTTTTCCTCATCTGTGACTCTTCTGTGACTACCCTATCTAAAATCAAATGTCCCTGTTAGTCCTTGTATTAATCTGTTCTCATGCTGCTAATAAAGACATACCCAAGACTGGGTGACTTATAAAGGAAAGAGGTTTAATTGACTCACAGTTCCACATGGCTGGGGAGGACTCATAATCATGGCAGACAGTGAATGAGGAGCAAAGTCATGTCTTACATGGCAGCAGGCAAGAGGGCATGTGCAGGGAAGCTCCTCTTTATAAAACCGTCAGATCTCATGAGACTTATTCACTATCACAAGAACAGCACAGGAAAGGCCCACCCCAATGACTCAATTACCTCCCATTGAGTCCCTCACATGACACATGGGGATTATGGGAGCTATAATTCAAGAGGAGATTTAGAGGGGGACACAGCAAAACCATATTAGTCATTAACCATTGTCTCATGAGGCTGGATTTTTATTCATATTATTTATATGACTTTTCATTATATTACAGGCTTATCCGTTATTATCTGTTTCTTTATGACAAATAAGTTCCATAACAGAAAGATTTATTTATATGCAATTTAATGTACATTTCTGACACTGTTGTAGATTGTTGCACATTATGTACATTAATGTACAGCAATCTAGAACAGTGTCAGGGATGTGGCATGCTCTCAACAAATATTCCTTGAATAAATTAATAAATGAATCTTAACATTCAGTTCATCTATTATACTGATCTGAGAGTAACTTCTATGAGTATGCAGAATAAACTGCATTATCAGACTATTCAGCTACTATTTCAATAAATGTATACTAAGCCTTATTATGACCCATAGCTGTACCACCTTTAAAATCTTAGTTTCAAACATAACTTGCTCTCAAACTGAATTATCAGACTATTTGCTATTCTTAGGTTCTTTCAATACCTTAAATTTTAAAAGCAGTTTTTCAATGTGTTAAGATTTTAAATTGTGGGTTACAACCCATTCAAAGTGTCTTAAAATCAATTCGGTGATTATTACCAGTATTTTTGAAAAATGAAAAAAGAATAGAAAATATGATGGGACATTAAATATATTGTAATGTTTCACGTAGGTGATGGGGAGGTAGGCAGCAAATCACACTGCCATGTGTGTTCCTATGCAACAATTTTGCATGTTCTTCACATGTACCCCAAAACCTAAAATGCAATAAAATAAATAAATGGGAAAAAAAAATTCAAACTGACCACATTGGGTTTGGTAGTATACATGTGAAAAATGGTCAGAATCAAAACTGAGTCACTAATCTTAAGGAAGTGCTAAAAAATAGAGCCAGGCAAGGCCATGAGGAAATAGTCTACATCCTTGAATATCTGATAACAAAACACACTCTACAAAGACCACAACCTTGCATAAAGGCCATTATCTTATTCAAAAATACTTCTATAAGAACATCTACCCAGAAGTGGCCTGTCCAACTTCAGACTAGCACCATCCTTGTTATTAATTACTCTTGTAGCCAAGAATAATTATTTCAAAACAACTACATCATTCTCATTTTTCTACTTTAAAAACCTTTGCCTTTTCTGCCTCCCTGAATATACATAGTTTACTATGGCATGTGTGGTCCATTTGCAATGCCGTATTTTCAAGTAAACGTTTTCTATTAGTGAGTGCCTCTGTTTGTTATTCAGGTTGATATATATGATGTCACAAGTAAAATCTTAACAAGTTCACTATCTGAAGGAATTAGCAATTCTCGGAACTGGTATGTAGGACTCACTAGAACGCTTTGAGCCTGCCACCCTCACAGCTTACCTTTTCTGCCCTGGTCTTTACTCAAATCAATCCTCATCCATTTGGTAGAGATTTTTTTACTTTACTTGGGTTCTGGTTTGGATAAGGCCATCTTAATAAGGGACCATATAGACTTCCTGGGATGATAAAAGTCTTTTCATCTTTTCTGGCATTACGTCCTTTTTGGTATAAAAATAAGTGTCTTTGTGGACTAAATATTCTTTATATCTACAGAATTAACATTCTACCTGTGAGATATGTTTTCTCTGGTTTGCATGCCTAGTTCAATATTTTGTTACATCTGTGTGCCAGGCTAAAATTTCTTGAACACATTCATCTTAGTTTATTTTTAATTGGGTTGACTGTATTCTCTTGCTTTTCTCTAAAAACATATTTTAAGAGAAAAAATAAACATTCTGGAAGGGAATTCAGAATGGGTAAAATAAAAGCCACTAGGGCAGTTGCCATCATCTAAAACACTGGTCTACAATTCTGACGCTCCCTCACAGGATTTATAGGATTTTCTTTGTTCCCAAGAGATTAATAAGGAATGAAATGGAATTCTTAAACTTAAGGCATGCCAAATTTCCTTGAACTCCAGTCAGCTACATTTATGGCTTATTCTTGTGCATATTTTTAAACTGATAGACAAACTATATTGGGGAAAATTCGGAACTGTTCATATTATCAATGACCATTCAGAGACAGTCATTATTCAAAAAACCTGCAGCTATAGAGGTAACATACGGTGTCTTCTAATGTTTCGCTCCTTCTTTTTTTTCTGCCTACTTTGAATCTGCTGACTTTTCTACCAGTGTTGAGAAAAAACTCACTGCTTATGGAGTTCCAGCCAAGATTAAAAAGGAAAAAAAGTCTTAGTGGTCCTTCAAATTAATGGCCTTACACATTACAACAGCTCCATGGTAACCAACAACCAAGAAACCTTTTAGAAATATAAATTCATAGTTGACTACCAATTGTGTATAATGATGGAATGCTTAATTTAAAAATTAATAATCTAAAAAAATACTTGATAACTTTATAAATTTTAGGCTCTCTAGTCAAAATTTTGGGCTTCGCACAGTAATACATCTCTGTCTGTCATAAAACTTTTTCTTTTTCCACCATACAGAAGCTAAAAAAAAGGTGAAGGAAAAGAAACTGTTAAAATTTTCACCTATCTGCATTTGGTAATCAAGCAAACTACACCAGCAAACAAGAGATAGATTTGTTATCAATGTAAGGCTGCTTAGAGATTTTGTTTTTCTTATACAATTCAGCCAATCCTACCTACAATGTAAATTTTAAAAATTTAACCCTAAACTTATTTTAAATTGATTTACAAAAAAGGATTAAAAAACTTTTTCATTAAAAAAAAATGAAACTACCATAGAAGCAACTTTACCCAAAATTTTAGTCTATAGGCTTTATTACCTGACCTGTCAAGACACGTAAAGTTTAGCCATGTAAACAGATCTCACTTTTGTCAGAAATATAATTTGGATCCAACTGTCTTTTATAAACTGGCGAGTTTTTTTTCTTTTCTTTTCTTTTTTAAACTATCAATTCTAAACTAAAAGCTGTAAGGTCTTTATTTGTGTGTGTATGTAAGTTTAGATGGGTTTACATTTATTTGTATATGTTCATGTATTATATAATACGTCTACATTGTCAAAGCTGGTGTAGTTGTTCAAAAATTCCTTAAGGATAAATAAATGTTCATATATAGGATAAAATATACAGTAATTAACCTAAATGCCTTTAGTTTGCATGACTCCAGTAAATTGTTAATAAATAAGCTGGTTTTTAAATTATTGGTAAAATAAAGAAATGTCTTCAGAATTCTCAGAATGTATTTTTACCTGGATTTACTGTTCAGAGAGCTTTATATTTGTCTCTACTATATATTTAAGACATCAGGGTTTGAGACAAAGATTATAAAACTATAAATCTACCCTAAAATGTAGTAACTTTTGTGTAATTTTTTGATAAGACCTATTTAGCTGCAATAAAAAAAATAGTTTAGTGAAAATAGCTGTATGCTTGAGTTTTCAAGTAAAAATTTTTACTTAGGTAAACACCTAAATAAATAGCATAATTCATATGCTATAAAAATAGTTAACCAGAAAGTAACTTAAAATGATTACCAGCTTTGTCTAATATTGCTAAAAATATATGTTAGGTAAATGTAAATGAGAGAAACATTTATAAACAAACTTTTCATGTAACTTGAAATCTTAAAGTTACATTAAATAACAGATATTCATTAATTGCTGGATTATTTCCAAATAAGATTAAAACAAATTATGTTAAAGGGAAGCATGTTTCTAAAATTATAAAATGTTTCTTGTCTATAAAATATTGACATGTTACAGACAATTCAAGTTTTCCTTCTTTCTAGGTCTTCAACAAATTTTAAAGTTACTAAGAGTTAAAAATTCTAATTCATCCATATATAATTTTTATATTTTTATATAACTAAGAGGTATACAGAAATTACAGATATAACTATATATAACTTGTATATATAAGTATATATGTTATATAAACTTATATATACAAGTTATATATAG